>NW_012114666.1:1680683-1737002 GCF_000951035.1 Colobus angolensis palliatus | reverse complement strand
ACCTCCACCACCACACACCTCCACCCACACACACCTCCACCACCACACACACCTCCACCACCACACACCTCCACCACCACACACACCTCCAACCACACACACACCTCCACCACCACACACACCTCCAACCACACACACACCTCCACCACCACACACACCTCCACCCACACACCTCCACCACCACACACCTCCACCCACACACACCTCCACCACCACCACACACCTCCACCCACACACACCTCCACCACCACACACACACCTCCACCACCACACACCTCCACCCACACACACCTCCACCACCACCACACACCTCCACCCACACACACCTCCACCACCACACACACCTCCACCCACACACACCTCCAATCACACACACCTTCACCCGTGCACACACCTCCATTGGCACACACTATGCCACCTGCGTGCACCTCCCACCTGCGTTCACCCTCCACCTGCGTTCGCTCCCCACCCACTCATGTCTCTTCATCCGCAAGAAAATGTGAGTCCTGAGGCCGGGACTCAACCTGAGCCACTGGCTCTGAATTACTGGGTCCTGCCGGGCTCGCCAGGCCTGGTCACAAGCTGGGTCCCAGTCAGCAGCTCCTTTACCTCAACAAGGAAAAGGTGGGGAGGTCGCCGGGATTGTCATTACTTGTCCACATTAGCCAGGGTTCTTACTCTTCCCTCATCTCTTTCCCCATCCCCATGCCTCCCATTCATTCATTAGTTCATTCATTCAGTCAGTCAGCCATTCCTTTTCTCAACAAATACATCTTTACTAAGCACTAACTATGTGCCAGGCAATACAGTATTGAACAAGACAGTCTGGTTAAGGAGGCAGACACGAGCCCCGAGAGGGGGTGATGTGACATCATGGAGGGCTTCCTGGAGGAGAGAAAGTTGTAATGATGAGAAGCCAGGCAGCCAAAGCAGAGAGGGGTTCATTGAACAGCCACATATGAGGCATTCCCCATGCCCAGTGGGCTAGTAGCTGGATAAAGTGATGTTCTCCGGGACTCAGGTTCAGCAGAGAAGTCAGGCACAGTATGGGGGGCGCTGGGACGTGGATCCCCAGGAGAAGGGGGAAGGGGAGGAGACGGAGGTTACAGAAGGAGCCCGGGCGGGGGTGGCAGCGTGGCGAGAGCATAGGCTCAGGGGGCACAGCGGGTCTCATCCTCGCTAGCTATGGGACCGGGGAAAGTAACGGATCTCAGTTCTGAGTCTCAGTTTCTCATCCCTAAAACAGGGGTGCAGTGAGTGTCCCTGCACCTGACACGCAGTGCGCGCTCAGTGAACAGCTGCTGGATGGCTTGTGAGGGGTATGCAGGCCTGCTCGGCAACCGCAGCTCTGGCTTCATTCTTGGGACCTGCGTGCAGCGTTTCCGCACTAGCTTGCCCTCCACAGCCGCCTGCAGAGAGCCGCTCCCCTGCAGGCTTCCTGTCACCGGCTGGGCATACGCTGAGCACCCACCAGAGGGCGTCCTCACTCACTGTGGCCGAGCCTGCGCTCTCACAGGTGACAAGGGACACGCGGGCACGCGCGCAGCCTCATGCTCACACACTCACACACATCCAGTCCCTCACACACTGAAACACATATTCACACACATGCTTGCTCACACACAGACCCCTGCACATTCACACACACTCACACAGATGCACGCTCCAACCTGCAGGCTCGCGCGCACACACACACACATTCAGAAACACTGTCACGCACACCCCTTTCCACACAGCCAGCATGCCAGGACAGGCCTGTCGTCCCCCTGGGAGTTGCCTGTGCCCTACCCAAGGTGCCCCACAAGAGCCCTGCCCTGAGTGGTGACCCCAGAGCCTCAGACCTGCTGGGAGGGCCAGGGACCTGTCAGGTGGCCGTAACATCCCCCTAGGCCTGCGAGTCCTGCCAGGGCCAGAGGGCAGTGAGGGTCCCCAGACCGGGACACGCCCCAATAGGGATCAGTCAGCCCAGCTGGGAGGCCCCCCCTTTGACCCCTCCTCCACGCAGGTCCAGCCCGAGAATAAGCACAGGCACACACACTTCCAATCCACCGCCTGCATCCATTACAACCACCCTTCCACCCGCACAGACTTGCTGGGAGCGGCTTCTCTGCGCTCCTTCCTTCAATCCGCACTGGGCCCTAGGGAGCAGGTGCTGCTGTGATGATGCCCACTTTTTTTTTTTTTTTTTGAGACGGAGTCTCGCTCTGTCGCCCAGGCTGGAGTGCAGAGGCGCCATCTCGGCTCACTGCAAGCTCCGCCTCCTGGGTTCACGCCATTCTTCTGCCTCAGTCTCCCGTGTAGCTGGGACTACAGGCGCCTGCCACCACGCCCGGCTAATTTGTTTTTGTATTTTTAGTAGAGACGGGGTTTCATCGTGTTAGCCAGGATGGTCTGGATCTCCTGACTTCATGATCCGCCCATCTAGGCCTCCCAAAGTGCTGGGATTACAGGCGTGAGCCACTGAGCCCGGCCAATGCCCACTTTTCTATGAAGAGGAAACGGCTCCAGGGTGTGGGGGCTGCCAAGAGTGGCACAGGAACCGAGCTGATGGGATCTGTGCCAGCCTCCTGACCCCCCCATTCTGGGTTCCCTGAGTTGGTGGGTGGCACAGGAACTGAGCTGATGGGATCTGTTCCAGCCTCCTGACCCTCCCATTCTGGGTTCCCTGAGTTGGTGGGAGAGCATCCAGGCCCTGGGCAGGGAGGCCAGGTACCCGGCTGCCCAGGCCTGGGAGGGGCAGAGCCCTGCCCACCTGGGGTGGACATGGCACTCCAGGAGAGTGACAAACTCACTGGACCTTGGAGAGGTATGAGGGTGGGGGTGAGTGAATGTGTAGGAATATTTGTGGGGAGGTGCTCATCTCTCCACACTGTGAAACGGATGCTCAGAGAACTCCCCACGAGGCTGGTGGGAAGGTAAGTGGGGGAGGGGGAATGCCTGTGTGACGTAGAAATAATGACTCGGGCAGTGCGATGGCTCATGTCTGTGGGCACCTACGTGCAGGCTGTACTCCTCATGTACACATCTATTAATTTGTTTAGCCCTGACGGCCACCCTATGAGGCAGGCACTATTGCTATCCCCCTTTACAAAGGGGAAACTGAGGCACAGGGCAGTTAAGTCAGGGTCCTGCCTGAGGACCCTGAGCAGCAGTGAGCAGCAGAGCCAGGGTGCAGACCTGAGGAGCTTCCCTCCAGAGCCAGAGCTTCCTCTATCACAGATGGCCATGAGCCTGGTGGCGTAAAACAACATGCACATGTCACCCTACAGCTGGAGGTTGGATGCCAGCTTCCATCTTCGTCTCATCCCCATCTTCGTCTCTCAGAGTGCATTTCCGTTGTATCCCCAGTCCCCTCTCCCTCTGTGGGTGCCGCTGTGTCCCTGTCTGCGTGCTCCTTCCCTGTCTCCACCTGTGGGCGTTTCTGTGCATCTCCATATGTGTTTCTGTCTCCACCCCACCCCTGCCTTGCGCTGTCCCGTAGAGGAGTGGGGCAGGATGGCCAGGCCCTCCCATGAGGACAGATCTTACAGTTCCTCATGGAAATTTGGTGTCCCTGGGCCTCGGATCTCCCTCCAATGTGAACCAAGCCTGGGTCTTGCTGTGTCCCCGGGTATACCTGCTGGAGCCGCCTAACCTGAGACCCTGCTGAGGGGTTCAGCCCTGATCTCCCGGGTACCCTCTGCCCAGCTGTCCTCCCCCCCTGCCTTGGTTCCTGCCTGGTCACCCCCACATCAACCTGTGACACCCCCCACCCACTACTCAGTAGAAGCCTCAGACCTTCCCCGAAGATGAAGGGGAGTGGGGGCAAAGGGAGGCCTGGAATCAGGGGGTTGTAAAATTGTGTCCTGGAATTTGCTGGAAGCAGAAAAGCCCCCCATAAAAGTCTTCGGATCCCTCATATTCAGTTTCACAAGCCAGTCGTCCGGGAAACGGCTAAGAGCAGCTCAGCATCAAAGCAGCGGCCTCTGCTCCCCCAGTCCCAGCCTGGTGGGCGGTCAGGCAAGGGAGAGGCCAGGACCTGGCCACCGAGCCTGTCCTTTGCTTGCAGCTGCAAGATGCTGAGTGGCCACGTGCAGCCAGGATGACCGTCTTGGGTGGGTGGCCCTCCCAGCCAGGCCCATGAGTAGTCTAGAAGACAGGACAGAGACCCAGGACCTCCGCCTCTGTGGACACAGAGACCCCAGTGGACTGCCTCAGGCTTGGCCAGAACCCTGACCTGGGTTGCACCCTTCATTCCTCTCCAGAGCAAGTTCGTCCCACACTGGGTTTCCTCACCAGAATAAAAGTCCCCACTGCTCAGATCACCTGGGCATCTCCTGATGGGTGAGGATAGGATTGGGCAGGTGGGAAGTAAGCAGGTGCTAGAGCAGGCTGAGAATCTTGGCTAAACAAATTCATTCATTCATTCAAGAAAGTGTCTCTTGAATGCTGGCTAGGAGCAATATTCAGTAAGCCTGGGCTGGTGGGGCTAATGAACCTGCCTCGTGGGTTTGCTGCATGAATTAATTAATTGCTCATGGTAATCAAAATAGACTTAAGGTCAGGCTCAGTTCAAACCTCAGCTCTACCACTTACTAGATGGAGTGTTGAGATGCTCAATTTGACGCATCAACCCGGTGAGGACACAGTCCCCTGTTATTCAACCAAACACTCATCTAGGTGTTGCTTCAACAGGGTTTGGTAGATGTGATTAAAGCCCGTCATCAGCTGACTTTAAGTAAAGTTGGCCTGGATGACCCAGGTGAGCCTGATCCAGTCGGTGGAAAGGCCTTAGAGCTGGCGGAGGCTCCCTGCAACAGAAGAAATTCCTCCTGTGACAGTGGCCTGAGCAGTGCCCAGGAGACCCAGCCTGTCCTCCACGATTCCCAACTTGCCTGGCCAGGCCCCACCATCGCCTAAGCCAACTCCCTGCAATTAAATCCCTGAATATCTGCCTCCTACTGGTTCTGTTTCTCTGGTTGAACTCTGACTGATACAGAGGCACTGGGCAAGTTATTCAGCCTAGTTTCCCCAGCTGTAAAATGGGAGTAACAATGTCTCATCAAATTGTAGTAAAGAAAGTGGAATCTACATAAAGACCATCCAATCACTTTCTAGAACATACTAAGCTACTTCCTGCTTCTGAACCTTTGTGGTTGCTGTTCTTTTGACCTGAAACGCTTCTGGCTTTCTGTGTGATGGTCTTCCATCTTTCAGAACTTACTTAAAGGTCACCTCCTCCAGGAAGCTCTCCCTGACCACCCTGGCCAAAGTAGCACTCTTTCCATTACTCTTGGTCGGATCACTCTGTTTTAAGTTCTTCTGCTGCCCTTAGCATGGTTGAATTATTTCATTGATTATTATACCAATGGATTCAGATGTATTTAGATAACTTGGTCAACTTGTTTATTGCTCATCTCTTCCTCTAACCTGATGTTTCTCAATCTTTTTTTTTTTTAATTAATGTCTCCCCTCCCCCGGCAAGCTTTTTATTTTACTTTATTTATTTATTTACTTATTTATTTATTTATTTATTTTGAGATGGAATTTTGCTTTGGTTGCCAGGCTAGAGTGCAATGGCATGGTCTTGGCTCACTGCAACCTCCACCTCCCAGATTCAAGGGATTCTCGTGCCTCAGCCTCCTGAGTAGCTGGGACTCCAGGCGCCCACCACCATGCTGGCTAATTTTGTGTTTTTTGTTGAGACAGGGTTTCACCGTGTTGGCCAGGGTGGTCTCGAACTCCTGACCTCAGGTGATCCACCCACCTCAGCCTCCCAAAGTGTTGGGATTACAAGTGTGAGCCACTGTGACTGGCCAGGGAAGCTTTTTAGACATTTTTTTCTTATTTATCTCCCCATAAAGTGCTAATGCCACACATACACTGTCTATCTGTTTACCCACCATATGTATATCTATGCTTCCTACATAAAAACACTAAGATTCCTTTTGCCCCTCAAGAGCCCACTGCCACTCCCCATCGGCCCCTGCATGTTCCAGCCCCTCAACACTCATAACACGGTACAGGACAGTCACATCGGAGCCCCAGGAGCAGGTCAGAACGACAGACTGCCTTGTTGCGTGGCATTAGCCTCCATTTTAACAGGGTGGTGTGACCTATGCCCATGTCACACTTTGGGAGGAATTGCTCCAGACTTTACAGTTTTCCTTGTTCATCTTGGGACCTCAGAGCCTCATTCAGAGCCTGGCACACAGAGACTCCATATATGTGTGTTCCAAATTCTCGTCCCCTTCCTCTCCGTTACCTCTTTCACCCTCTGCTGCTCCAACAGAAATAGGGCTGCCTTAAGGCCCAAAGCCACAGATATGAAAGACCAGAGACTCGGAGGTCTGAATCACCCAAGTCTACACCACCTGCCTTCAGGCTATGAGCAGAAACACCTGCACAGGAGGGAGGGCGGACACCCGGTCCTTTCCATGTGTAAGATACGGGCACGTGTTTTCACCTCAGCACCATTTTACAAAAGAGACAAAGCTTGGTCTCTTTTTCCTCCCTTAACTTGGAACCTACCAGCTAGTCTACCAAGTCTCTACAACAAGACAGGAAATGTCCATTCCTGACACATGGAGGTAATGGGCATAAGGCCGCCAGATAAAATACAGGATGCCCAGTTAAACTTGAATTTCAGAAAAATGACAAATAATGATTTAGTATGTCTCATATATTGCATGAAACATACTAAAAAAATTATTCATTGTTTATCTGAAAATCAAAATTAGCTAGAAGTTTTGTAGTTTTACCTGCATGGGATATACTTATGCTAAAAGAGTATGTGTTGTTTATCTAAAAATCATATTTAATTGGGGGTTCCATATTTTTATATGCTAAACCTGGTAACCCAAAATGGGCACGAGTGGCTACATAATTATGAAGAATTATTAAAGATTTTCAGATGGTGCTAGGAGAGTTTTAAACCAAGCCTGAAGACCTTGTGAGCATGGGCCCTGTGCAACTGCCAGAATTGCACACCCTGGAAGCCAGCCACCCTGGGCCCTGCCCGTCCTCCCTCTGGCCACATGGAGGGAATGTCCTGGCATTCCCACTCTCTGTCAAGCGGGACAGGAGATATGGCACCTTAACAGGTGACAAAATTCAGGTGATATCTCAAGAATCCAAGGAAGAAAGGTGAGCTCAGGAGTTTCCCACCGACTCCCATGCCATTAAAGTCCGATAGATGGCAATTTCGAGACTTGTGCTTGCTATTATAAGCTGCTTCAAATCCCTCAGGAAAGCAGCTTTAGATAATGATAATTCCTAAAGAGGCCATGGGCATGGGATTAGGGAGGGAGTATGGGGGCCTCAGCTGTTTCTGTAATGATTTAATCCTTTTAAAAACAAGTCTGAGACAAAGAGGGCAGCATGCTAAATGAGCAAGCAGGATGATGGGACACAGGGATTCCCATTAGTAACTAAAGGTTTATTAAAAAAAAAAAAAAGGGGGGGTGTGGTCCACACACTTGATCTAACAAGTGTCCTCCCACTCTGCAGGGCATGGCCAAGCCAACTGGCCCAGGTTATGCCTCTAAAACTCAAACCTTTGTTTTCACGTCTCGCCTGGAAGACCACCCAACTGTAAGAGCAAGGATTCTAGTTTGCTGATCAGTTCTAAATGTTAACATTGGTTTGCCAACATTAGAAGGTAACTGTTGCATATGGATCTAGTATCCAGAATATATATATATATATATACACTTATCACAGTTCAACACCAAAAAGACAAACCAGGCAATTAGAAAATGGACAAAGGACTTCAATGGGCATTTCTCCAAAGAAGATAAACAAATGGCAAACAAACACATGAAAAGATGCCAAATACTGTTAGTCATTAGGGAAATACCAATCGGAATCACAACGGGATGTTTCTTCACACCCACCCAAGATGGCCATCATCAAAGGAATGGAAAATACCAAGTATGGGTGAAGCTGTGGGGAGATTTGAACCCTCGGATACTGTTAGTGGGAATTAAAATGGTGGAACAACTGTGACAAACAGCCTGGCATTTCCTTAAAATGTTAAATAAACCTATGACCCAGCAATTCCACTCTAAGATATATACTCAAAAGAACTGCAAACTGACGCTCAGACAAGTCCATGTATGCACCTGCTCAGAGCAGCATTGGTTACTGGAGCTAAAATGTGGAAACAGCCCAATGTCCATCCGCTGATGAATGAGTCCACAAAATGTGGTCCAGGCACACCAGAATAGACCACAGAATATGATTCAGCCACAGAAAGAAACAAAAATCAGCCACAGAAAGGAAGAAAATACTAATACAACTACAGCATGCATAAACCTTGAAAACATTATGCCAGCCAGGCATGGCGGCTCATGCCTACAATCCCAGCACTTTGGGAGGCCAAGGCGGGCAGATCACCTGAGGTCAGGAATTCAAGACCAGCCTGGTCAACATGATGAAACCCAGTCTCCACAAAAATACAAAAATTAGCTCGGCATGATGGCAGGTGCCTGTAATCCCAGCTACTTGGGAAGCTGAAATGGGAGAGTTGCTTGAACCCGGGAGACTGAGGTTGCAGTGAGCCAAGATTGTGCCATTGCACTCCAGCCTGAGTGACAGAGTGAGACTCCATCTCAAAAAAAAAAAAAAAGTAAAAAAGAAAACATTATGCTAAGTTGAACAAGCCAGTCACAAAAGGCCCCATATTGTGTAATTCCATTTATACAACATATCCAAAATAGGTAAACCCACAGAGACAAACACAATTGGTGGTTGCCAGAGGCTTGAGCCAGGATTTAGATGTCAACCCCAGACATCCCAGCCAAGCAAGATTCTTCCCACATCACCACCTCACCTGTGACTGCTGGCGTGATGTGGAGCAGGTCACTTGGCCTCTCTGAGTCTCAGTTTTCTCATCAATAAAACAAGCATTTAACTACCAAACCCCTTTTAGTGCTGTTTTTCTTTCTTCCTGGATCTCATGTCTTGAAGATAGGCTTACCAATCTATATTTTATAATCCATTTCCCCCTTTGGGTAATCAAAAACTTTTCAGCATATTAGACAGTTCCGAATGAGATCACCAGAACACACACACAGAGGCGAGGATCTTCACTTCCTCGCCTACAGCCAACCCAAACCCCATTCTTCTTTTCCTCCACTCTAGGGGCTGGAAGAGCAAAACTCACTTTCTCAGAGTCCTCTGCGGCCACATGTCACAGTACATTTCCGGTGAGATGTAAGGGGAGTCTGCTGGAGACCTGGGAAAGCTTTTGATCTTATGCTAAAAGGGACAGATGTCATTGACATCACATTTTCTTCCTTTCTTTCTGCCCACTGACATGATGCCTGGTGCTCCAGCAGCCATTTTGTGGCCTTGAGAAAAGGCCCAAGAGAATCACAGAGGCATCAGCAAACTGCTAAACCAATGGTAGCACGTGCCTCCCTCCAGCCTTCTTGCTATGTGAGCAGTAAAGCTCCTCTAAATGGAGGCTTCCACTCCTTGAAGCAGCATACTAGCCCACCTGTTATATCTTGTTCCTCGACACTTTTATAGATGCAGTGGCCAGTGTGTCGGCTGGAATCATTCTGATTGCAAGGTGTGTTAGCCTATCTGCATCGCTATAAAGGAATACCTGAGAATGGGTCACTTATAAAGAAAAAGTTTACAGGCTGTACAGGAAGCATGGTGCTGGCATCTGCTTCTGGTGAGGCCTCAGGAAGCTTCCAATCATGGCGGAAGGAGAGGGGGAGCCAGCCTGTCACATGGCAAGACGGAAAGCAAGAGAGAAAAACAGAGGTGTCGGGCTCTTGTAAACAAGCAGCTCTTGGAGGAACTCCCAGAGTGAGCACTCACTGATCACCAGAAGAGGGCACCGAGCCATTCGTGAGGAATCTGTCCCCATGACCGAAACTCCTGCCACCAGACCCACCCCCAACACTGGAGTTCACCTTTCACATGAGATTTGCAGGGGACACAGCCTAAACCATATCACCAGGGCTGGAAACCCGACTCACAGCGGCTTAAGCAGGAGAAGAACTTCACTGGCTTCTGTGGTTGGGAAGTTGGGGAGGGGCATTTGGCTCCAGACAAGGCTGAAAACAAAGGCTCAGATCAGAGTCTGTTAACCTTAGTTAGCACTGCTAACATTCAGGACGGGACCAGCCTCTGATGATGTGGAGTGTGTCTTCAGGCTCTGTCAGTCTCTCTATTTCCACTCTGTGTCAGCCTCACCATCTTCCCCATGGATGTGCTCTCTCGTGGAGTCCAGGAAGGGTCCAGGCTTACACCACTCCCATCCTAGCAGTCCCAGGGCAGGATTCTGATTGGCTGGTCCCCCTAGGATCACATCACCTGTCCATCTGATTGTATGAAGAGAAAGAAGGATCAGGGCCAGCATGGAGCGACCGCCCATGCCTGACCTGAGCAGGCAGGTGTGCTAGGGCGGAGCAGGTGTGGGAAGCTCACCAGGGTCAAAGAAAGTGGTGGAAAAGCAGTTTCTCAGAGGAAAACTGGGTTCTGTCACAAGAAAACCAGTGAAACAGAGGAAGAATAGATTTCTGGTTTCATCCACCCCAAAACAGACATAAGAGAACTTCACAAAGCAAGCTGACTTGCTAAAATTGAGATGCAGCCGGGCACAGTGGCCACACCTGTAATCCCAGCATTTTGGGAGGCAGAGGCAGGTGGATTACCTGAGGTTAGGAGTTCGAGACCAGCCTGGTCAACATGGTGAATCCTCGTCACTACTAAAAATACACAAATTAGTTGGGCGTGGTGGCAGGTACCTGTAATCCCAGCTACTTGGGAGGTTGAGGCAGGAGAATTGCTTGAACCTGGGAGGCAGAGGTTGCAGTGAGCCGAGATCGTGCCATTGCACTCCAACCTGGGTGACAAGAGTGAAACCCTGTCTCAAAAAAAAAAAGAGAATGAGAGAGAATTCACATACCATACCGTTCACCATTTTAAAAGGTGTAATTCAGCAGTTTTTAGCATGTTCACAAGGTTGTGTGGGGGTTGCTGCTGTAGGAGTAGATGAGCTCACATGACCTTGTACGTAGCAAGAACCCAGCTCACACTTACCCAACACATGGCATCCCAGCTCTGGCCAGATCACACTCTAGTGTCTGTTTTACAGATGAGGAAACTGAGGCTCAGACTAGAAAAAAAAAACTCACTGAAGATCACCTACCCACTTTGTGGAGTGTTCATGGAAGACTCAAAAACACTCCAGCTCTCTCCCCTTGAGGGCGTCTCCCTGCCTTCTTAGAGTCAGGGGTGGCTATGAGATTTGCTAAGACCACATTCTCTTTTCCCTCTGACTTGACCACTGGCCACGTTTAAGAGGGTGGCTGTTGTCTGCCTGGGTCTCTGAGTGACCATGGTAGCACTGTCTCTCTCCAACCTGCAAGAGGCATGTGATGTGTGTGAGAGATACACCTCAGTTTTTAAACCATAGGGACGTCGGGCTTGGTTGTTACCTTGGCATAATCTAACCCATCCTGGCTGATATGGTCACACGGCTAAGAGCCCAGAGCCAAGATTTATACACGAGTCTGGGGCCCAGGCCTCAGGCCCTAACCACCCGGCTTTGGTGGAGACTGGAGTTTCCAGGGCCATCGCTGGGGCTTCTGAGGTCTGGCATTGGTGAGCGGCTCTGAGAGTCTGCTCATGGCCATGAAGGCAGGCATGGAAGGGGGAATGCCACGTGACCCGTCAGCAGCCCACCCCTGGCCTCATAATCCCCCCATCTCCAGTGTGGAAGGGCTTGTGGGTGCCACGGGCTGGCGCTCCATGAGCAAGCTCTGCTATGGCACCGTGGCTGTGTGAGTTGAAGGGCTGGTGCTCCATGAGCAAGCTCTGCTATGGCACTGTGACTGATAAATTGAAGGGGCCCTGACCTAACAGCCAGGTGAGCCCTGAAACGGGACGAGGCCCTCTCTGGAAAAGGAGATTCAAAGCCTAAAAGAGATGTGATGTGAGGGAGATTCTTGGTTGCTGGCTTCAAAAATGGAAGGTGCCACGGAGCCAGGAATGAGGTGGCCATCAAGAGCTGAGAGTGACCTTGACGGCCAGTAAGACCCAAGTCCTACCCCACAAGGATGGCATTCTGCCAAATCACATGAGCTTGGAAGGCCACCCGGAGCCCCAGAGGAGCACGCAGGCTGCCGACACCTTGGCTTCAGCCTGGCGAGACCCGGGGCAGGGAACTAGTCGCACTGTGTGAAACTCCTGACCTCCAGAGCTGATGGGTAGCAAAAGGATGTTTTAAGCCACGAAGTTTATGGCGATTTGTTACACAGAATTGAAAATGAATACAAAAATGTGTCTGTTGAGCGCAGGGAGAACCTCTTAGAAGACCCAGTTCCTCCTCTGTCCTTGGGTCCCATTTTCCCAGAAACCCTCTCACTCAACACACCTGGACATCCTCCCCAGCCCCCTGCCTCTATTCCTGGCGGCTGCTCTAATTCCTTTATTATTCCCTTGAATACCTGCTCCACTAATGCGCCTTGTGACAGAGAGCTCTACTTGCAAGGGGTGAAAAAAAAAAAAAAAGAACTTAAGCTCTCAAATGCAGACTCCTAGTCAGAGCTGAAAACACTGGGCCGAGTGGGCACAAAGAATGCCAGCTCTTGCCAACGTTGTTGAATGAGATTTTTTAGTCTCGAACAAAGCTCTCCCTTTGAGGATTAACTGCTGACAGGGGCTCTTTGTTTTGAGTAGAATTTAAGATTATTGCTGGAATAGAAATGGGAAGAAAGGTGACACTGTCAAGATTGCGCCGTGCAAATCCAGGATTATAGAAAACATCATTTTTAAAAAACTTGTTGGCAAATATGGACGCAGATTGTGCTGACACTCCAAAACGTCCACCTGATTTGTGACCAAGTCCTCGGTCTCATGTTTCCCAGGCAGGTGATGCCTTCAAAGATATACACGGAGAGCCGAGTGCAGTCGCTCACACCTGTAATCCCAGCAATTTGGGAGGCCAAGACGGGTGGATCACCTGAGGTCAGGAGTTCAAGACCAGCCTGACCAATATGGTGAAACTCCGTCTCTACTAGAAGTACACACACACACACACACACACACACACACACACACAAAATTAGCTGGGTATGGTGGTGTGTCCCTGTAATCCCAGCTACACAGGAGGCTGAGACAGGAGAATCACTTGAACCTGGGAGGCGGAGGTTGCAGTGAGCCGAGATTGCGCCACTGCCCTCCAGCCTGGGTGACAGAGCAAGGCATCATCTCAAAAAAAAAAAAAAAAAAAGATATGTGTCCAGTATGTAGATCCTAGCACACAGAAAGGCCTATTCTCACTTGTTAGCTTTTTGCGTTGTTAGAAAAAAGGAAAACAAATCCTCAAGATATAGCCCATGTGTTATTCCCGAGGTAGAAAACCCCGGCGGTGGGTGGAAGTGTGGGTGACTACAAGGCAGGGCTGAATGCTTCCTTCCAGAAGTAAGCCCTGGCCCGGTGTCCAGGGCCGCTAACAACATACCTCCCGCACCTTCTGTCCCGAGCAGAGCTTGCTGGGGGGAAGGCCCTGCCTTGCTGCTCCCATTCCGACAGGTCTGCCACTCTCCCTCTCTCTCTCTGAGTAAACTCCAGGTCCCATTCTTGGGCCACGGTCCTCACCACCTGGCTTTCCTGCTGTGTCTCCATCTCGTCTCCCGGCTCCCTCTACCCCAGCCATGCCTGGAACACGTGAGGCACGTTCCCGCCTCAGGGCCTTGGCACAGTCATTCCTTTCACCCAGGATTCTGCTTCTCCAAATATCCACCTGGCTGAGTCCATTTCTTCCAACTTGTGCTCAAGAATCAAGAATGTCATCTTCTCCGAGGGCTCCCTGCTGCCCTCATCTCTTCTCTGTGTGCAGTTTCATCTCACAGGCTTAATTCTCCATTCTCTCCTCCTGTTGGGAGTGGAGGCCCCACACTTTGATTCACATTAGTCCTGGCCTCCTCGGAGCATTTGGGCCAGTGGAGAGATGATGACAACACAGTGTGCACCCAGCCATGATCCCTGCCCTCCTGGGACTCCTACTTGGGGACAAGTCCTGGACACTAGGTTGGGAGAGAGGGCAGGAGGGTCAGCAGGGGGGACATGGGGCTGGCCTGTTCTCCCTCCTCCAGCCTGCACTTGCCAAGAGGACCTAGGCCGGGTTCCAAGCAGCCCCGTGGCTGAGTTCCGTCCTGGTAATGATTTTAGGGCCACTCAACTTGTCAGCTCTGTCTTTTGAAGCTCCTAGGCATGGGCTCTGAGCCGCGGTCACTCCTCGGTGATCTCAGCTCAGGGAAGGGAGTCACGACACACTTAATCCAAAACAGCTGAAAACCAACAGTGGGAAGAGGACTCTGGTGACAATGGCTGGTGCTAAGGACTTCCCTCGGTCTGCAGCCAGGTCAAGCGCTTGACACCTGCTTTCTCTTCTTCTCTAAAGGGATTTTTCATCGTAATGCGTTTTCACTGTATGTGAAGCTTTTCTCCTTTGACTTGCAACATAAGCCTAACCACTAATGGAAAGAGAAGATGTTCTTTATTTTATAAGAAACTGAGCATCATTGACTGAGGTAGCATTTATGTATGGTCAAGGTGCAGTTCTGTGAGTTTTGACAAACATCCAGTCACAAAATCGACTCCCCACAATCAAGGTGCAAAGAGTTCCACCCCATCAAATTCCCTCAATTTCATGCTGTCTTATTTAATCCTCACAGGAACCACAAGGAGCTACTGAACTGTAAGGACTGAGAGGGCAGGATTTTGTCCTCATGGACACCCCGACTTCCCACTGCCTGGCACAGTGTCTGGCATATAGTAGGTGCTTACTACGTGTTTGCCAAATGACTGAATGAAAGATATTGATATTATTGTTATGAGCAGTTTACAGACGAGGAAACTCAGGTTGGACAGCATAAATACTGTGACTAATAAGATATGGGTCAAGGATGCAATTGCAAGTCTGTTGTTTGTATCTGTGGCCCCTGCCACCACCAGGGGTTCTCAGATCCAGAATTCCTTACGTGGGATGCCAAAGGCCCGGGTCAGGGTCTCTGTGCAGCCTCATGCGAAGCCAGCCTAAAACTTGGAAACCTTAACCTCTGTCTCCTGTTGCTTCTCAGGTTCAGGAACATTTATGTAGAGGATGCTTGGGGGGTGGGAGTGGGAAGTGGGGCAGATTGACTTTCTTGACCACAGGATGGGAGGAGTACTAAACTGGAGCTCTGTACCCTCAGGTCCAATCCCAGCTATGGAGTGTCTCGCTGTGTGACCTCAGGCAAGTACCATGGCCTTTCTGGGTTCTAGTTTCTCCAACTACAAAATGAAAGAGGGGCTTCCACCTCTTACAGGGGTGAAAGCATCCTAATGGCTCTGCTCTTATGGTTCTGTATTGGTCAGGACTTTCTTGGTTGCAAGTGACGGAAAATCCCACTCGTGCTGGCTTTAGGGAAGGACAAGGGAGGAGTCTTCCGGCTAACCAAGGAGTTTTTGGGGAGTGTGCTGACTCAGGCATGGCTCGATCCAGGGGCTCTGACAAAATCACCCAGAGTCAGCCTCTCTCTGTCTCTGCCTCTGTCTATCGGTCAGTCTGTCCTCTCTCCCTCCCTCTCTGTTGTTTTTCCTCCACTCTGGGCTCTGCTTTCCTGTGTATTGGCTCCACTCTCACACAAGCTATCCCTGTGGGATGGGGGTCGTTTCCACCAGCCCAGGTTTTCATCGTGTCTTCCCTGAGCCCCCAGCAGCAACAGCAACTCCCTTCACCCCAGAGTTCAGGCAGAGTCCACATCGGCTCTGATTGGACAAACTTGGGTCACATGCTCATCCCTGACCAGTCACTGTGGCCAAAGAAGCAGCGTTCACTGGTTAGCTAAGCCAGTGTCACAGAGCCACATCTGGCTATGAGGGTGTGGGTGACATGAGCCACATCATGAAACTGGAGGAAGAGCAGTTTTCCAGAAAAAAAAACCTGGAATCATTTCCAGAATAAAGGAATAGATGCTGGGCAGGGAAACATTTAAAAAAATCCATTAGAGAGTCTGAATTACACCTTGTCCAACTGAAACAATGTCCATTCATTGTTTCTCTGATGGGTCCAGAGAAACCCTCTTGGGTGCTAGGGGTCCCCAGCTCCAAAGCCAGCCAGGCACTGCCTGCACTGCCACTGCACACCCGGAATCAGTTCACTCCCTCTCTCTCTTCCTTGATGTTCTTATCTGAAAAATGGTCTTCCTGTATTCCCCCCACACCTCAGGGAGGAAATCCATGTCTACTTCCTCAAAGGTGGCTGAGGGATGAGGCTCTTCTTGCTGGCCCATGAGGTCACACCAGCCCTCAGAAGAAACTGAGAAACTCCTAGTAATTTTCGCGAAAGAAGATGGTTCAAGGTTGTGTGTGTTTCCTCCGCCTGCTGTAATAAATTACTACAAACTAAGTGGCTTAAAGCAACACAAGTCTATTCTTTGATAATCCAGACCCCAAAATGGGTCTCACTGGGTGACTAGCATGGTGCCAGCATGGCTGTGTGCCTTCTGGAAGCTCTGAGGGGAATCCGTTTCCCTGTCTTTTCCAGCTTCTAGAGGCCCCTGCACTCCTCAGCCCATGTTCCCTTCCTCCACCTTCAAAGTTAGTAGCACAGCATCTTGCAGTCTTTCTCACACCTCTGTTCCCCGCTTATAAGGACTCTTGTGATTACACTGGGCCCTTCCAGGTCATTCGGGATAACCCCGTCATGTCAAAAGCGATCTAATTTGGTCCCATCAGCAAAGCCCCTTCTGTTGTGTAAGAGGACACACGCGCAGGTCCTGCGACATGGACATCTTTGGAGCCATTATTCTGTTGACCACAAAAGTCATTCCACTCATTCCCCTGCCACCTGGTCCTCCACCCAGACTAGACCAGTGAAAATTCGCTTTGTCTTGTAGAATGGCCTTACAGTGGATTAGGATAGGATAGAGTAGAAATTCTCCACATTCACACAAGCACACACAAACACAAACATGGAGGCTTCTCACCTCTTCTTGATTGCCAGCAGTACACGGCACACACACAAATTCATTCATTCATTCATTCATTCAGCAACTATTTATGAAGCACCTACTATGTGCTTGACACTGAACTGGCGGTGCCATGGAGATGAAGACAGGGTCACCCTCAGGGAGCTTACAGCCCAGTGCAGGACAGAAACATCAAACCAAGTAAGTACGTCCAGACCTGTGAAATAAATGAGAAGAAACAAACAAAAAACCTCACAAATAAGTACCAATTCATTCATCAGTCTACTCAGCCAATACTTATTAAAGGCCTACTGTGTCCCAGTCACGTGTGAGGCCCTAGTGAGTGGGGCAGAGCTAGCCCATGTCCTCGTCCTCATGGAGTGTACACTCTAATGTGCAAAACAACAAGTAAACAAACATGTGACGGCAACGGAGATTGGCTAGGAAGAGGGACCACCCAGAATGGGGGTGTTGACAAAGGGGGGCAGTGAGCTGTGTATCTGTTATACCTAGCTGAGTGACAAGCCACCCCCAGCCACCATGGCATTTCTCACGAGTGTGTCGGTCAACTGGAAAGTTCTGCTAATCAAGGCTGGTCTGCACTGGTCAAGGCTAGGCTTGAACTTGTGTCTGCAGTCAGCTAGAGAGGTCAGTTGGGGTTGGTAAGTCTATAACAGCCTGGCTTCTATGCATAGTGGTGGCTGGCTGTCAGCCCATCGGCTTGGTCCTGTACCTCTCATCTTCCAGCAGGCTGGCTGGATTTTGCTTACCCAGCAGAGGTGGGGCCCAAGAGATAACAGCAGAAATGTGCATGGCATCTCCTGGCCTAGGGTTGCAACCGGGACAGCCTCTCTCCCACCACATGACATTGTCCAAAGCAAGTCACAAGGCCAGCCCAGGTCCCAGGAGGGCAGGATGGACCCCACCTGTCAATGACTGCAACAGGATAGTCACACTACCAACAGTAAAGTCAGAAGGAGTGGTGGGGCACGTGGCTGTTTAAAAATTCTACCACTAGGAAGATGATGGCAGAAAGCCACCCAGGTATTTTTCTCTCTCTCTCTGCACCTGCACCACTCACATTCCACGTCTGGCCATTGGGAAATTCTTCCTCTGACATCTCCCTGCCTGTGCCTCCTTCTTCATCCTGCTCTGATTCCAACCTGAGACACCTTTGCTGGGCAAATCTGCCACCATGGAGCTGAGCCCTGGCAGGCTCCCACATCCCAGCACTGGAGGTTCCTGGCACCTGATGCCAGCATGCTGGACCTCAAGGGGGCCACAGGACTTCTCAGCTAGGCTCTTGATTTTCAACCACCAAGTCATAAAAGCTTCCACAGAAATGGCCAGGAGAGCCCCTGTAGCTCTTTCATAGCGCTGGTTTCTGGGTTGGCCTGACCAGCAAGGATTTTTCCAGATCTGCAGTAAAATCTGACCTTCCATTCAACCCGGCTTAATGAGTACGTGCGGCTCACAAAGGCCCAGCACAGTCCCCAGAGCTGCTTTGGGGTGAGGCCTCCAGCCACGGGGCCAGCCCTTCCCCGTGATCTCAGTGCCCCCTCCCAGTCCCCACAGAGCCAGCGGTGGCAGCTGTGGGGCTGCAGTTTGGGAAACGAACTGAGGCAGGAGGTGGGAATGCTGAGAGCTGGAGCAAACCCGGCTGCTGGGAATTCCCTGCAGGGCCAGCCAGACCTCCGGAAGGCCTGGAGGGTCCCAGCCACTTTGCTTGCACAATGTAATGAGGCTGTTAACAGGGTGGGCCCTAGCATCCGACTGCCTGGGTTCAAAGTCCTGCCCTGCTGCTCACCAGCTTGTGATCTGAACATGTGGCTCACCCTCTCTGAATGCATATTGGCCATCCTCAAGATGGGGTTAAGAGCATCCAGCACCCAGGCTTACTGTGCAGACAAAAGAAGAGCCACAAGGAAAGCTCAATAAATATTAGCTCTAATTGTTATTGCAGGCTTGGGGCACACCTCACTAATTTGGAAGGCGCAGCGCAGAGGAACCACACCCAGCCTAGCAATGAGAAAGCCTGTGTTCTAGTTCCAGTTCTGGTACTGAGACACTCTGTAGACACACCCTGGAAAAAAGGACTCATCCCCCCGTATCAAGAAGGAGAGAGGCCTGGGGGGTGGCGCTTGGTCTCATCATGCAAACAGCACCCCACAATCGCCCACCAAGGGCCAGACCCTGGGTCAGACCCATCGTCTCCATCATCACCGCAACCCTCCTCCATTTCATAGGAGATTAGGAAATGGGGCCCAGCCAGGAGTCACCCCCGGCCTTGCCCCCCAGCCCTAAGCTCTGCATGTTTGTAGCTGTGTCGCCAGGCTCTGAGCACTTAGGCTACAAACGGAGCACAGACTCTGAGGACTGGGGCGGCAGCTGCTCCTGCAAACAGCCCATGCTCCCAGTCTAGAGAAATCCTTCGGAAGATGACAGCTCCAGCTGACGGAACTGAAGCAAGCGTCCCACGGGAAGTCAGTCTCCAGCTGACCACTGTTCCGTGAGGCTGTCTGAGCAGGCTTCTCTATGCACACATAACAGCGACAGCACAAACAGCAGTAGCAGCCCTAGCTGGCGCGGGGGGCTTGGCTCAGTGTGTGCGGGGCGCTGTGCTAAGTCTTCCGGCTGCATTCGCACTCTTTCCCTCCGCCTCAACCGTGGCAGTGAGGCACTGTTTTGTTTCGTTTTGCTTCTCAATTTTACTGTGGTAAAATACACCTAAACTTCACCATCTTAACCGTTTTTAAGTGTACAGTTCAGTGGCATTAAGTACCTTCATAATGTTATACAACCATCACCACCTCCAAAACCCTTTCATCTTCCCAAACTGAAACTTTGTTCCTGGTAGACACTAACTCCCCAATGCCCTGCTCCCCCACCCCTAGTGACCACCCTTCTGCTTTCTGTCTCTATGAAACTGACTGCTCTAGAGACCTTCTATACGTGGAATCATACAGTATTTGTACTTTTGTGACTGGTTTATGTCACTTAGAGTAATGTCCTCAAGGTTCATCCATGCTGGAGCCTGTGTCAGAATTCCCTTCCTTTTTAAGGCTGTATAATATTCCGTTGTGTGGATGCAACCACATTTTGCGTATCCATTCATCTATTGATGGGCACCTGCGTTGCTGCCACATTTCTGCTGTTGTGAATAACGCTGCTATGAACATAGGTGTCTCTTCTAGACCCTGCTTTCAATTCCTTTGGGTTTGTACCAAGAATTGCTGGAATTGCCGGATCAAGTGATAACTCTATTTTCAGTTCTTTGAGGAGCTGCCATACTGTTTTGCACAGCACCTGTGCCATTCCCACCATCAGTGAAAAAGGGTTCCAGTTTCTCCACATCCAGCAAGGTATTGTTGTTAAACACCTTTTTACAGAAGGGGAAGCTGAGGCCAAGAAAGGCTAGGTCACTTGCTCCAGGACCTCCAGTTAGGAAGCAACAAAGTCAGGACTGAAATCCAGACCCAACCAAGCTCTGAGCCCTCACACTGCTCCCATGCCCTTGCAAGGATGCAATTCACTCGGCCCCTCACTCGGAGCTGGAGCTGCAGGTTTAGAGTCACGGATGTGCTCTAAGGCAGGGGTGGTGCAGTGTCAGGAGCACAGGTCAGAAGCTGCCTGGGCACCCATCCAGCTGATCCTCAATTTCCTCACACATACCACAGGAATGGGAGACATTTGGGATTTTCATGATAACAAATGTAAAGTTTTAAAAATCACACTTAGTACATAGTAAATGCTCCATCAATTATTATTTAGTCTGGTCCATGCTCCTTGCAGAGAGATAGTGTGTGGAAATTCCTGGAAGCAAAACAGCATGACATCTTCAGGGACGTTCAAGCAGCAGGGAGCAGGAGATGAGGGGAGGGGCAGGCCCAGGCTGCAGGGGCAGACAAATGGCCAGACCTCCAGCCACCTCAGGTCATGCAATGAACGTTATCTCAGGGCCACCAGAGGGTTTGTGCAGGGGCATGATGGGGGCACATTTCCATTTTAGAAAGCCCGTCTGGAAAATCCAGAAAGAAAGGGGCCAGAGAGGAGACTGCAGAGTAATCAGGAGAGAGACGATTGGGACCAGAACCAGGTTGGCTGGGCCGGCTTGGAGGTGGGTGGCTAGAACTTGGGCATATTTGAGATGGGAGGGCCCAGGAGCCTTTGCTTCACTGTGAGGGGTGAGGGAAAGGAGGCAAGGATAACTCTGTGGTCCTGGAGGATGCCTGAGGAATCATTCACTGAGCCAGGGGACCCACGCCAAGGAAAACTGTCATGCCCGTTTCTGGGTCCACTTTGGCCCATTGGTGCCATAAGCCTTGGTGCCAAGGCATGGCCACCATTTTCCAGGTGTGGTATGAGCCATGAGGACTCCAGCAGCACCATCTCCTCCCTTGTTCCCCATACCATACCTCCATGAATGCAGCCCACGTGAGGGGTTAAGAGGGAGATGGGCCCATTTCCTCAGCCAGCTTGTCTCCTCTCAGTGGCCTGTAAATGGTCTTCAAAAGGGGAAGACGGCCAGCCAAGCTTTCTGCAGTGAATGTCTCTTTCTCTCCTAAAGAGACAACCTGGGGGGCCTTGAACCCCAGCTGCACTAGCACTGCTAAATGGTCATGGGCAAGTTCCTGAACTCCTCTGCTATTTCCTTGTCTTTAAAATAAAGACGATCAAAGGAATTTAGAGGTGAAAAGTCCTTCGTATCCAGGACACAGTAGAGGCTCTATCCACTGTAGTTTCATTGTTGCTCTGTTGGTCATTGGTACTGGTGGTGGTGGTGGTGGTGATGGTTAGTGTGATGACTGTCGATGAAAAAAGTCAAACTCTGAAAAATATTTAGAGGTTTATTCTGAGCCAAATATGAGTGACCAAGGCCTGTGACACAGCCCCAGGAGGTCCTGAGAACATGTGCCCAAGGTGGTTGGGTTACAGCTTGATTTTATACATTTGAGGGAGACAGAAGGTACAGGTAGACATCTATCAATACATGTAAGGTGTACATTGGATTGGTCTGGAAAGGTGGGACAACTCAAAGTAGTGGGGGGCTTCCAGGTCATAGATGCATTCAAAGATTTTCTGATTGGCAATTGGTTGAAAGATTTAAGTTACTATCTAGAGACCTGGAATCAACAGAAAGGAGTGTCTGGGTTAAGATAAGGGGATGTGGGGACCAAGGTTCTTACTCTGCAGATGAAGCTCCAGGTAGCAGGCTTCAGAGATAATAGATGGGAAATGTCCCCTATCAGACCTAAAAAGGTGCCAGACCTTTAGTCAATTCTGTCTTGAATTAGTGAAAAGACCTGGAAAGGGAAGAAGATTCCTGCAGAATGTAGAATGTCTCCATCTCCATCTCCATCTCCACCTCATGTTTCCTTCACAAGAGACAGCTTTTCAGGGCCACTTCAAAATATGGTAAAGAAATCTATTTTGGGAGAAAATAGTTTGATTTCTTTCAGGGCCTGCTATCTGTCACGTGATGCTGTGCTGGAGTCAGGTTGGGATTTGGTATCGTATTGCTACAAAGAGCCTGTTTTGTCAGTCCTAAGGTCTCTCTGGTTTAATGTCAATGCTGGTCAGCTGTGCCTGCACTCCAAAGGGTTGCATGAAGCATGTCTGACCCCCTGCCCATCCTGACCTGAACTAATTTTTTGGGTTGACTTTGGAAAGTCCTTGGCCGAAAGGAGGGTCCATTCAGGCAGTGGGGGGCATAGAATCTTATTTTAGTTATACATGATGGTGTTGTTTTTGGTGGTGGTGGCCTTGGCGGTACTGGTGGTGTGGATGGTGGTGGCCCTGGCTGTATTGGTGGTGTCGATTGTGGTGGCCCTGGCGGTATTGGTGGTGTTGGTGGTGGTGGCCCTGGCAGTATTGGTGGTGTGGATGGTGGTGGCCCTGGCGGTACTGGTGGTGTTGATGGTGGTGGCCCTGGCTGTATTGGTGGTGTGGATGGTGGTGGCCCTGGCTGTATTGGTGATGTTGCTGGTGGTGGCCCTGGCTGTATTGGTGGTGTGGATGGTGGTGGCCCTGGCTGTATTGGTGATGTTGCTGGTGGTGTCCCTGGCGGTACTGGTGGTGTTGATGGTGGTGGCCCTGGCTGTATTGGTGGTGTGGATGGTGGTGGCCCTGGCTGTAGTGGTGGTGGGGATGGTGGTGGCTCTGGCTGTAGTGGTGGTGGGGATGGTGGTGGCCCTGGCGGTACTGGTGGTGTTGGTGGTGGTGGCCCTGGCTGTGTTGGTGGTGTTGATGGTGGTGGTGGTATTTGTGATGTTAGTATTTGTGGTAGTGTTGTTTGTATTGTGGGTGTTGGTCCTGGTGATGTTTATGTGGTTGTTGTTGATGGTGGTAGTGGTGGCACTGGTGGTGGTGGTGATGGTGGTGACATGTGGCTCCACAGGACCCACTGACAGGCAAGGATCAGCCCAGGTTGCAAACTGAGTTAGCATCTGACTCAGCTGCTTGCTCCTGGCCTGGAGCGTCTGGGGTTTCTGACCCCTTCACTCCAATCCATGAATCCCTCCCAGCAGGGACGACTGCCTGACCCAGGGGCCCTGGGAAACACGGGTTTTCATCCTACACAAGAAGGAACCACACCACCCTCCAAGGGAAAAAGCAGTCACTGGCAGGCCTCAAGGTGTGATATGCAGTCTCCTGGGTTTCTGGGGCCATTTGTCCTGGTCCCACTCTGCTCTCTGCCCATCCCTGCTGCGTAAACTGCACTCTCTCCCAGAAGGTCACTGCACACTCTCACCTTTGCTTTCCTTAACACTCACGACCTATAATCAGGACTGCCACCTTCTGCTCTGAAGGCAAAAGGGATCCAGCCAGGGGGAGGAGGGGCCTAAGAAGCCAGGTGCAGGAGGTCAGGGGTCAGGGGTTAGGACAGTGGTACAGGCCAGGAGGTGCCTCCCAGCCAGCTGGACTCCATCACACAGGCACTGCCCCCTCCCCCGGCCCTGCCCCAGAGCTGAGGGAAGGGAAGGCAGGAGAACTAGAAAGAAGGCACAAGGACCAGCCAGCTGGGAGAGGCCAGGTCTGTGGAGCACCTGTTCTGTGCACAGCAGCTGCTGCCTCAGGTAGAGTCTGTGGTTCCCATGGTTCCTAGAGTGGGGACTCATCCTGCCAGATGGAGGGCTCTGGGTTCTGCTAATCACCTTCAGGAGTTGAGGTGAAAGGCTATGGGACTTGAGCTGGGGAGAGCTCCATTCCTTTGTGGAACATCACAAGGTGAAGAATCTGCAGCTGGGGGAACAGTGGGGGCAGGAGGGGTGGGAGCCAAGATGGAGGAGACCAGAGGGAAAGGCAGGCGCTGACCAAGCCCAGCCACAGGCCCTGACACCCACGTCATCCAGGCCCAAAGGCACAGACCCCAGAACCCCTGCATAGCTCCTGTGGGCCACCCAGGGAACCCAAATGGGCTCTTACAAACATTGTCTTAGTCTGTTCAGGCTGCTATAACAGAACACCACAGACTGGATGGCTTATGAACAACACAACTTTATTGCTCATCATTCCAGAGGTTGGGAAGTCCAGGATCAAGGCACCAGCAGATGGGGTGTCTGCTGAGGGTGTGCCTCCTGGTTTGTGGGCAGCACCTTCTTCTCATAGAGGCAGGAATAAGGGTGCTCTCTCTGCTCTGGCTTTTTATAAGGGCACTCATCCCATCTATGAGAGCCCCACCCTCACGACCTAATCACCTCCCAAAGGCCCCCCTTCCTGATTCCATCACAGTAGGGGTGAGGACTTCAACCCAGGAATTTTGCAGGGACACAAATATATTGTCTATACCAAATACATATATATATATTCAAAATACACATTTAAATTCTCATAGAGAACTCATGCACACTTCTTAACAGTCCCAGAGAAGCCCCACCCTGAGTCAGGCACACGTATCAGACACAGAATGAAATGTGATGCTGTATTTCCCTAACTCCATCCATAGCTTCCTTGAATCACTCTTCATCCAACAGCAGCTTCCCGTCCACCGGGGCTGTTCCCATCAGG
The DNA here is from genome assembly GCF_000951035.1 of Colobus angolensis palliatus. Classification (NCBI taxonomy): domain Eukaryota; kingdom Metazoa; phylum Chordata; class Mammalia; order Primates; family Cercopithecidae; genus Colobus; species Colobus angolensis. The sequence continues at coordinate 1,712,037 of NW_012114666.1, read as the reverse complement.
GGTTGCAGCAAGGTTTCCAGAGGGCCTTGCGGCTGCAGCAGTGGGGGCTGGGGACATGCCTGGCTGCCGCTCACCTGCGCTGCAGGCCACTATCCGCTGAGATGGACCACATCCTGCCCATCTTTGAGAGATTCACAAAGACATCATCTACTCCATCCCCTCCCGCATTCCCAGGCTCCAGGTGTCTCCAAGTCTGCCTTTACTTTGGGGACTTCTGAGCATCCCTGGACACAGGGGTAGGGTGGGAGAAGAGGCTGCTCCACTCCCCACTCAGGGCTGGAGAAACTCACAAAGCAGAGGCAAGCTCTCTGCTCAGATGCAGACACGACACAAACCAGCCATGTCTCCTCTGTCACCTTAACGCAGCTCATGGCTCTGCCCTTGAGCTCCCACCGCTCCAGGTCTCTCTGATTTGTTCCTGCACTGGGGACTTTCCATGAAACTCACCCAGGAAGGGCAGAACATGAAACCCCTTCTCAGAAGCTGCCCACCATCCAGCCTCTCACTTCTCTTCCTCCCTCTCCCAGCCTAGGATGTTTTACCTCTTCTAGAGAGGAAAAGAGGATGCTGGCTCATTCACCACTCACTCCTTATACACTTACTTCTTTAGGGATAAAAGCTTTGAAAAATTATGCTTTGGAGAATTTTTTGCAAGTGATTTGATTTATAATGCCGACATTTTAGAAGGTCAATAAGCAAAAATGGTTTTCTCATCACTGGAGGAAAACTGCTATAAAAAAATGAAAAGAAAGTCAAAGCCACTGCTTTGTATGCAAACCCCAGACCGAGCTGTGTTTACCCAGAACAAAACAAAAGGACTTTTGATTAAACTGGTAGAAACTCACCATAGGTTTTGAATTCATACTTGAAAATCACACCCAGTGGGGCTGACATTTTGTTAAATCCATGCTCACAGCAGCTTGGTCCAGAGGGCGACTGGTCTAAACCAGCATCTCCATTCATGGTTCCAGTCTTGAAATTCTTTAGCCCAAAATCCTGAAGTCATTCCTGAGGGTCTCTTTCACTACATTGCTATCCAATTCATTAGCTAATCCCGCCAGGTCCTCCTTCAAACTACACCCTTCCACATGCATCTGCTCTTTGGAAATGCCACTCAATGGTGGCCAAGGTAAAGCTGCCGGCTCCATCCAGACGTCTTTCTCCACAATTGTTTTCTGTCCTTCCCTTTTGTATCAGTTGTGGTGTTGGCTGTGAGTGACAAGGACCTTGATCTGGCTGAAGGAAAGAGTGTTGGCTCCTGAGACTGGAAAGCTGAGGGTAAGTCCGATGGGCACGGCTGGATTGGGAGCTCACGGCATCAACATCCCCTCTCTGTGTCTTAGGCCCACTCTACCAGGTTGCTGCTCTCCCCAGGCTCTTCCCTCATGGGAACAAAACAGCTGCCAGCAATGCTAGATGTACATCCCCTCAGTCTTCCACCGGAGAGCACAGCAGGCCGCATCCACTTCCCACAGCCAATCGCCCTGGGCCAGGATCATGTGACCGGCTGATAGGCTCAGGTCTCAGTCATGAGTTCCACCTTTAAGGAAGGTGGGGGCAGAAAATAAGTTTCCCTCAAGCCCTGTGGCCTGAGATTGGAAATAGTGGCTCTGCAGAAAGAAAGCAAGACACAGTGACCACAGGAGGGCACATGGAGGCCAGGAGACCCAACAGCAGGTGGCCACCTCACCTGTGGCACTGCCCACCTCCAACTAAGCACCACCCACCCAACTCCACCTAAGCACCACCCACCCTATTAAAGTAACACCCACCCCACCTAAGCACCACCCACCCCATCAAAGTACCGCCCACCCCACCTAAGCACCACCCACCCTATTAAAGTACCACCCACCCCACCTAAGCACCACCTATCCCATCAAAGTACTGCCCACTACAACCAAGCACCACCCACCCCATCAAAATACCACCCACCCCACCTAAGCACCACCCACCCTATTAAAGTACCACCCACCCCACCTAAGCACCACCTATCCCATCAAAGTACTGCCCACTACAACCAAGCACCACCCACCCCATTAAAGTACCACCCACCCCACCTAAGCACTGCCCACTCTCCCACACCTGCAGCACTGGCGGCCTCACAGGGCAGGGCCCCACCTGCCTCAGAGTAAGAAACCAGCAGCTCCATCACCCCGGAGGTGGCGTAGCACTGGAAACATTCCTGAGAACACAGCTGCCTTTTCCGAGATTCCAAGATTGCTCTGGCGCCTGTCACCCACCCAGGAATCCTGCTTTCCAGCAAAGGTGCCTGTAATTCTAACTTTTAAAGAATGTCTCAGGGCCAGACACGGTGGCTCACACCTGTAATCCCAACACTTTGGGAGGCTGAGATGGGCGGATTATGAGATCAGCAGATCGAGACCATTCTGACTAACACGGTGAAACCCTGTCTCTACTAACAAAAAATTAGCCAGGCATGGCAGCGGGTGCCTGTAGTCCCAGCTACTCGGGAGGCTGAGGCAGGAGAATCTCTTGAACCTGGCAGGCGGAGGTTGCAGTGAGCCAAGATCATGCCAGTGCACTCCAGCCTGAGTGACAGAGTGAGACTCTATCTCAAAAAAAAAAAAAAGAAAAGAAAAGAAAAAGAAAAATGTCTCGGGATTAACAGGGAAAAAAACAGTGACTAGGACCAACAGCTAAAATACATCTCCCCCAACTACTCTGTACATCCACCCAGCAGGAAAAACGACGCTTCCGAAATAATTTCTCATTTCCTAGGGCTCTAATAAAATCTACCTTAGATAGCAGTAGCTTCTCTGTTCAAAGAGACGCTGGCGAGCGGTCCACGTTGTTGCTTTCTTCTGCGACCCCGTGTGGCGGCTGGAGAAAGATGGGATGGCAAAGTCTAAGGGGTTTCATCATCGCAAGGATCTTCTCTCTCTCCCTTTTTTCCTTCTTTCTTGGAGTACTTGATCTCTCTCAGTTATTATTTACCAATTAGGGATTTTAATCAGTAGTTTTATGAAATCATTTTTAGGACTAAACAATCTGTTCGATGGAAAATACTGAGGTCACTGCCTGATGTGCAGTATGCGCCCAATAAATGGTAGGGTTAAAAAAAATCAGTATCTGGCCGGGCGCAGTGGCTTACGCCTGTAATCCTAGCACCTTGGGAGGCCAAGGCGGTCGGACTGCCAGAGCTCGGGAGTTCAAGACCAGCCTGGGCAACATGGTAAAACTTTGTTTTTACTAAAATACAAAAAAATTAGTTGGGCGTGGTGGCGTGGACCTGTAGTACCAGCTACTTGAGAGGCTGAGGCATGAGAACTGTGTGAAACTGGGAGGCAGAGGTTGTAGTTAGCCAAGATGGCGCCACTGCACTCCAGCCTGGGCAACAGAGCGAGACTCTGTCTCCAGAAAAAAAAAACAGCATCATGATGAGAGCAATATTTGTTAATGTGGAAACGCTCCTGCCCCAACTGCACCCTGACCTCCCCAAATTAATTCAAAATGACATGTTTGCCAGATATTTTAGAATGAAAACCTGGAGAATGGAACAAGAGAGCCAGGATCAGAAAGATGGGCCCAAAGCGGCTTTAACTCACCTAGGGAAGCTGTCACTCTCTATATGAAGAGTGGGGAAGTAAGGAGCGAATCTGGCAGTGCTGGAAGTGGGTGAGTGCGAGGCTCACGATCAGCTGTGGGTGCAGGGGTTGGGAGGGGAGGACAGGGAACTTGAGGAGCGAGGTTATGGGTTGTGATGTAGATACTCGTTGATGCCGTCTTCGAGATGCCAGTGCACGCTGCAACAGTCACTGGACGGTGCTTCTTTATACGAGACCCTGTTCAGAGACTGGGACCTGTGGGGCCCCAGCTTTTCCCAGGGCACACAGCTGGTTCCCTCTGGGGTACAGGGAGCAGAGGTGCATGCAGATGTTCTCAGATGATGAGAGTTTGTTTCAGGAAAACCCTGGGAAGCAAGGAAGACAGAAAACAGCCTTAAAAGGCAGGCATCCTAGAAAGGGGTTCCCTGGGGATCCTGGGACTCCACAGAGCTGGCGGCACTTTCCTGCTGGAGCCGGGCATGTCCTCTCCCCACTCCCTGGACACTCACAATTGTGAGTCAACCCCAGACTCCCTCTCAAGTGCTCCTTTGTGGACTCCCTAAGGGAGTCGGCCTAACTGCTTGGCCATCACCACCAGCACTGCACATCCCTGGTGGCACTGCTGTCCTGCCAAGCCATAGATGGCTTCTTTGGAGATAAGCATCTAACCCTGCAGTGGGTGCCATGATATGCCACCCAGATCCTCCTTCAGGTCTGAGGCTCATTCCCCAGGCTGCTGGGGGTGATCATTCTAGCTGAGTCCTTCTCCAGGAATTGTCTTCAGGCTTTGACAGCCAGCTGCCTCAAAAGCAGGCCCCTTCCTGGGGTGGCTCATGTGCAATGAACGGTCAAGGAAAAACCAGAAAAGTCCAGGCCCTGTTTTCCCCCATTTATGATCTTCTGAAGGGCCATCCTGATTCCAGACTTCTGTGGGTCAGCTGAGGTCTTTGCTGTGACATCTCGAGAGCTCAGCTTCTCCCTCCCTGCACATGTTCATCCTGGAAACACTCCCCACTGACCTTCCTTCACACCAATTTCACCTCCTAATCTGCTTCCTTAGAAACCCATCTATAACAATCCCTAGGCCAGGTAGCTGTGAGAGAGGCATAGGTCTAGAGTTGCCAGATTTCATTAATAAAAATGTAGGATGGCCAACAAATGCTAATTGCAGACCAACAACAAATAATGTCTTAGTATAGGTATGCCCCAAGCCATATTTGGGGATATTTATACTCAAATATTATTTGTTGTTGACATGAAGTTCAAATCTAACCGGGCATTCTGCATTTTATCTGGGAACCCCAGAAGGATCATGGAGTAGAGAATACAGGATCTAGGTCCCCATGGGCCCATGGCCACAGCAGACATTCAGAGCATCACAGGCTCTTGTTACACATGCAGCTCAGCTTTAATTTCTCCTGTAAGAAATAAAACAACTCCAATGTGATGCTAATTTTTTTCTTTGCTTAAAAGAATGATAAAAATAATTACTACCATGTATTGAGGACTAACTCGATTCCAGATCATGTGCTGAGTATTCCAAAGCTGTTAATCCATTGTCAACCCATTCAATTGTCACAACATTTTGAGGTAAGCATATATCAGTTAGGATCAAGTCCAATAAGAGTGACTGAAAACCCAAACTATCTGTGGTTTAAAGAAAATTTAGAAGTTCAGAGGTAAGAAATGCAAGGCTGGGATTGGGAAACTCCATCCCTTTCCTTTTGTTTAACCCTGTGTGGTCTATATTCTCAAGGTCACCCACATGGTCCAAGATGGCTGCTGGAGATCCAGCCCTTACACAAAACTCCAGTCAGCAAGAAGGAAGAAGCAACAAAGAAGGACATCGCCATCGCCGCCATCCCCTTTAAAGACACTTTCTAGAAATTACAAGAGCACATGTTTATGCCTCTTTTGACAGAACTCAGTCACGTACATGATCTGGGTGCAAGAAAAGATGCAAAATGTGATTTTTTTTTTTTTTTTTGAGACAGAGTCTTGCTCTGTTGCCCAGGCTGGAATGCAGTGGTGATCTCAGCTCACTGCAACCTCCACCTCTTGGGTTCAAGCGATTCACCTGTCTCAGCCTCCCAAGTAGCTGGGAATACAGGTGCCTACCACCATGCCCGGCTAATTTTTGTATTTTTAGTAGAGACGGAGTTTTGCCATGTTGGCCAGGCTGGCCTCGAACTCCTGACCTTAGGTGACCCACCCACCTTGGCCTCCCAAAGTGCTGGGATTACAAGTGTGAGCCACCATGCCCAGCCTGCAAAATGTGATTTTTATTCCAGTTTGTCACAGGTCCAAGTAAAAATCTGAGTTTTCCTTGCTAAGGAAGAAAGGGAGATGCATAGTGAGGGGCAATGATCAGATTTTGCCACAAATAGGTGTCATTGTTATTATCCTTGCTTTTAGATAAAATTGGGGCTCAGGAAGATTAAATACCTTACCTAGGGTCATGCAACTCCCAGCCTGCCCCTACAGCCTGTGCCTGCAATAACCACTATCATATAATTCCATTTAATTAGATTTCAGAGATGCCAATTACATAAAGAGGGTCCGATGACCGGCAAACTCTATTTTTAAAAAAATCTAACATTCAGACAAAGTGAGTATTCAAACATCACAACTTTGTAAAACACCCTAACAAATGCAGCAAATGTAGAAAAACATAGGAGAAAAAAATGTTTAAACTATACACACAGAGGTATAAAAGAGATGCAAGACCAGCTTTTGCACAGATCAACAGTCCTTCCAGAGAAGAAAAAGCCCATCACGTGTTCCGGAAGCCAATTTAACTAGGATGATCACAAAGAAGAAACAAGGGAGTGTACCAAATGGCAAAGCGGCCACAGGGTGGGGAAGTCATGCTTGAAATCAGTAAGAATAAAAGGTTGAGCGCCGGGGCCTGAGTGAATACTAAATGGGCTCTGTGGGTTTAAGTAATACAACTCAACAACACCCTGCAATAACTTTGAACTCTTGGATCTTGGGGAAATGGCCTGGGGAATGAGAAAATTCTCCAAGAGAAATATTATTTGTATTCCATGGTTGTAAAAGTTAATAGCCCTCCCCCATCCCAAACCATGGCATCCCAAACCAGAGGAAGGGAAATTCGAAACATGTAATTTAGAAGCTGGGCTACAAGGAAGAGAGCCTGACCCCCAAGCTGGCTGCCTGGGGCTTTATTTACACAGGTCTAGAAGCTGAGTGGCTCTAACTGTTGGGAAAATCTTTCCGAAATTCCACAACTTGGTTTACCTTCCCCCTGCTAGGATGAGGTTGCTCACAAAATCATGGTTTCATAGAATGCAAAAACTAACATAGAGCTTAGTGATCATCTAAGGCTCAGATTCAGCTGGGTCTCATCTTGAAGGAACTCCCTTAACTGGGAAAAGCTGCCTGGGTCACAGCACTATGCAAGTGTGTGGAGCTGAGGCTGGATTGAGTGGTACGGAATGCTTCATTGTGATTGATCTGTCGTGTCTGCTATGGGCACAGAATGATAGGGGAAGCATGTGCATCGAATGTTTTTTGACTATAAACTTTGTGAAACCCTTCATTTTATAGAGGAAGTAAGTGGGGCTCTCTGAGCGAAAGCAAATTGCTCTAAGCTTTTTGGTAGCTGAGTGAGAATGACAAGTCAGTTCTCTTCAATTCTCATCCTGTCTTCCTTTTACCATTAGCTTCAGTGGCTGGCAACTAGAATTTTCGCAAGAGTAATTCCTAACGGCCATTCACACTCCACTCAAACAGAAAGATCTGCCCTTTCAAGGGGTTCTATTTCCACTTTCCTTGATTCCCATTCAGGTCTGAGCATGGCACAATTGGAGGGAGTAGTTTAATCTTGGTAGTTGACATTCCCAGTTGGACAATAGTAAGGGTAACCCTGTGTGCTGCTGTAACAAATAATCCCTAAACCACAGTAGTTTAACACTGAATGCCGGGTAAAGAACAACTGCTCACAGATGACCAGGTCCTAATTTCCAGGACCTGTGAGTATGATACTTAACATGGTAAAAAGCACTTTGCAGATGTGATTAGATTAAAGATATTGGGGTAGACAGACTAACTGGACCTCTTACAATGGTTTTTCTAAGAAGGAGGCAGAAGAAGAAGATAAGATGACAGAGCACAGACAGGAGCAGAAAGAGATCTGAAGATGCTGCACTCCCAGCTTTGAAGATGCAGGAAGGAGCCAGGAAAGGCAGGTGGCCTGTAAAAGATGGAAAAGGCAAGGAAATGGATTCTTCTTCCAGCCTCCAGAAGGGAAGACAGTCCTATTCAGACCTTGACTTTAGGCCTTCTGACCTCCAGAACTATAAGATAATACATTTTTGCTGCTTAAAACCACAGAGTCTGTGGTAATTTGTACAGCAGAAATTGGAAATTAACATACACAGTAAAAGTTTACTTCCTGTGCCTCTTACAATCTAGCGAAGTGAGACCATTTCCCAAGTCGTGATCGGGGCTAGTCCCTACCATTGTCAGGCTCTAGGGGTCCCAGGGCCTCCAGGCAACCAAAGCTCAGACAGAAGAGGTGAGGGCACAGATCCTGCAGGGGGCTCCAAGTGCCAGGCTTCCAAGTGACTTCCACCCACCCTTCAGCTGGCAAACCCGTCCCACTGCACCACTGAGCTGCAATTGTCTCCTGGGAGCCCAAGAGGAGTATCAGACGGGTTTAAGAAACACACGGCATCTGTCTCTCCACTCATCCCCTTTCCTCTCCTCGCCATCACTTCCTCCCCCAGTTCTTTAGTCCTCAAGAGTCAACCAAAACTGGCTCTGATCCCAGTTTGCCACTCAATAGCCAGGAGCAACTAATTGGACCTCTCTGACCCACTGCATCCTTATCTATAAAATGAGAAAGGGGGTAAACAATTATTATCGTAACTGTGAATAGATTATACCATTATTATAGGCGTATTATTATATAGGTCTAAGAGTTAGATGATAGGGCATAAAATAAAAACACTTTTCCAGAGGTTCTCAGCCTGGGGACATCCTCGGAATTGCACGTGGACTTTTAACAGCCACACATATGGGGCCTCCACAGGTGGCGGCTGCCACATGGGACGATTCTGCAGCTGGATCATGACTGCTCAGTTCAAAGGCAACATACCGGGAACCTAATACTGGCTCTCAAGACAGGACGCGGCATCAGTCACTTAAGAAGCTGCATTGCCCTCCCCAGGAATATTTACATTGAAAATTTGAGCTCCAATTGCAACAACATCCTGCTAAGTGAAAGAAGCCAGACACAAAAGGCCACAAAGTGCATAACTCCATTTATAGGAGATACTCAGAGAGGGTCAACTCGTACAGACAGAAAGCAGATTCGTGGTTACCAGGGGCTGGAGCAGAGGGAAGTGAGAAAGACTTTTTCACAGGTACGGGGTTTCCCTTCGAGGTGATGAAAATGTTTGCAGCTACAGGTGATGGCTGCACAGCAGTGAACACACTAAGTACCACTGAAGTTCATGCCTCCAAATGCCGATTTTACATTACGTGAATTTTACCTCAATTTTGTTTTTAAAAAGCAACATCTCTGCTTCAGGGACATATTTAAAGGCCAGCATAGTCCCAGTTGGCCTGAAATCAAATCCCAATGCTTTGCCTATATATAAAATTGTCCCTGTGCTAATTGTATAAAAGGCCCCTGTACAGTAACTGAGACACAAGGACAGTCTTCCCCAGCTGCTGGGGATGTCAGTGACCAAGGCCCTTGGCTGACAAAAGCCATATCCCCAACATCACACCCTGGCCCGGGAGGCGGCCTTGTGCCCATTGACAGGTTATTGGGGGAGGGAGTCCTGGTCTCTTGCTCAAGGCAGGACACCTCTGCAGGAGAACAGGACCCGGTTGAGGCCCTTGCAGCCACTACATCCCCATCCATCCCCATCCGCATCCTCTGTCCACCTTGCTGACGTCCCCACCCCACTGATCCCAAAGCCCTTCCCCCAGCAACCTCTGCAGCAAATCTCCCTCTGAGATCTGCCGGGATGCCCAACCTAAGATGCCTGCCCAAGGTGAGTTCTGCTGTCAAGTTCTACAACAGTGGTTTCAACCAGGCAACAATGTCTCCCACAAGAGATGGAGCTCCATGAGACATTTTTGTTTATCAGGACTTGGGGGGTGCAGGTGCTACTGGCGTCTAGCAGGTAGAGGCTGGGACACAACTAAATACGCTACAATGCCCAGGACAGCCTCACCGCCACAAAGAATGATCCAGCCCAAAATAGAAATGGGAAGGTTGAGAAACCCCGTTCTAGAATAGAAGTTCCTTGAAGATAGGGTTGTTTCTTTTTTTGTCACATGTCCAGCACATAGTAGCTGTTCAATCCGTACTTGCAGAATAAACGAGTGAGGGACTGAATGTGAAAATGCATCAGGGCACCTCCACCTCTCCTCAGGTGATGTCTCCTCAGAATAGACATTACTGAGGCTTCCATTCTCTGCCTCGTCTTCCCCCGAAGACTTAAGGTTTTCTGTGGTCTGGCTCCTGCCTGCCATTTGGCCTCATTTCTTAGCATTCTCTTCCTTGCTCACAGTCGTACAGTTTCCTTGGCCTTCGGGGGTCCTCAAACACACAAGCTCACTCAGAAACTTAAGGGCATCAATCATGGGGTCCTTGCATCTCACTTTCTTGCAGGGCAGGCTCCTTACCTGATGGTCTTTCTAAAATAAAACCTGTGCCCCTTCTGATTCCTCTTACCACACCATTCTGTTTGTTTCCTGCACAGCCCTTGCCATCATGCAAAAGTACCTTTTTGCTTGGTTGCTCATTGTTTGTTCTCTGTCTTGTCTCCTGGGAAGATGCCACGTTGCAGTTTTTCTCCGCTTTGCTCTGTACTGTGGAATTATCTGTTGACTGGATGAATACAGGAATTGGCAGAACAACTGGTACTCTGAACTTGTGATAACGGGGGGCCCAGCAAACTGGGCCTCATGGAGGTTCAGGACCCGTTGAAAGAAGGAAGGATGGGCCTGCTGGGGAGAGGGGCCGCCACATGCCCACTGGCCTCTGTTAACAAGGGCAAGTGTGGACGAACTCCTGGGGGCTGAGTCATCTCTTTCTCTGGAGCTGTGCGGGAGGCAGATGCCTCCAGGCTGGGCAGGAGAGAGGAGGCCCAGGATTTTGTCTGGGAAGTTCAAGGCGGAGCACAGGCAGGATTTGTTTTCACAGGGAGATGTCAGCCCCACGCCCCCATGTCAAAAGACTCTTAATTATGCTGCCAAAACCAAGGCTCAGTGCTAACCTGTGACCCCAAAGGTGTTTATATTTCCCTCCAACACTCTCTTTTGATCATCCCCCTAGAGTCAAATGTATCACAAGGCCTGAAGATAAACTGTTAGTTTTATGGGGTCGCTTTTACTCCCACCAGAAAATAAAACGAATGCACCTTGGTGTTTGGGGGAAGCCATTTGCATTTCCGTGCCTCCCTCCTGCTTTGCCTGCTACCTTCTGCGCTGGTGGAGGCTCCTCTCGCCACCTGCACAAGGCTGTCCTGCTCTTCGCTGCCTGCTTCTCATCCGGGTTTCACCCAAACTGAAACAAAAGGAAGCAAGATGAGATCTGCATGCAGTCACCCTCACGACGGGCAGGGGAGAGAAGTGAACAGTGCTTTTCGAGTTAACAACAAACTTTCCGAAATCTCTAGGATGTGGCTTTCAAAAAAGGTCCTGGTGAAAAATCTCCTCTTAACAGAGATGCAAACCTGATACAACTGAATGTGGAATGGCAGGGGATGGCACCACCCCCCGGTATCATCCATGATGAGGCCACGCTCTGCAGCCGCAACAGAGGATATGAGCAAAGTGTACTCACTGATCTGGAAGGAGGCTGGTTTTCCGTCCAAAGGGAGGTGGCAGATGACTTAGTGAACAGGACTCTAGCAGGCGCTGTGGGTGCCCTGTCCTTACCCCTTCGGCCTTCACTTTTCCTGGGTAGTGGAACCCAACAGCTCCCAGTGCCGGGACATGCTAGTAATCCTCAGAAGTACTCAGGGCAGAGGGGTTAACACTCTCCTGGGAGCAGCCCCCAGGCAATGATTAATGGGAGGAGTGAATGCATTGTTCATCCTCAAGGGCTAATTCCCAGGCACCTCCTGCACTGCCTGTGGGAAGCCTCCAGTCAAACCGACCCCCAGGTGCCCACAGCAGAAACCTGCTCCCTTCTGTCTGCCCAGCTAATCCTTCCTGGAATCAACTTCCAGTTCACTCACTTGCCACCCCAGGGGCTAGAGGCTGTAGAAAAGGGCAGGAGTTTTCCATTCCTGATACAGGAATGATAAACACAGAGAGGACATGCGGAATTACACGTGGGCTGCCAGGCACATGGTAGAGGCAGTGCCTGTGCCTAGGAATCTGAATGTTAGATACGCACTCCTGCCCGGAGAGATTCCTGTGCTCAGCATGTCCTTGTATTCCTGATGGTGGCCAAGGATCACCTGTGTGATCTCCCCTCGGCTGCCCAGAGCAGGGGAAGGAGAAATACTGCCTGTATTTGCTTCCTCATGGTGCTATAAGAAATTACAACCAATGTGATGGGCTTAAACCCACAGCCATTTCTTGCTGATAAGCTGATGCCCCTTCTGTAGGTGAGAAGTTCTGGTGGGCTCAGTGAGGTCTCGGCCTTGGGTCTCACAAGGCTGAGATCTAGGTGTCAGCAGGGCTGAGCTCCTTCCTGGAGGCTCTGGGGAGGAATCCAGAGCCAGAATTCCAGGCTCATTCACTGGCTGGCTGGATTCAGTTCCTTGTGTGTGAAGGACTGAGGTCCGCGCTCCTCGCTGGCTGTGAGCCCGGACAGGCTCCAAGAGGCTGCTGCGGTCCTGCCTGCGCTTTCCATGTGCCTCCTCCAGCAAAGGTGAGTTAAGTCCCTCTCGTGCCATGAATGTGACGTCTCCTTCTGCCACATCTAACTTTGGCCAGAGAAAGTTCTCTGCTTTTAAGGGCTCATGGGATTACATTGGGTTTACCTGGAAAATCCAAGATAATCTCCTACTGTAACATCTCCAACCTTAGTCACATCTGCAGAGTCCCTTTTGTTATGTAAAATTATACTCTCGGGTTCCAAGGATTAGGGTGCGGATATTTTTGAGGGGACATTCTGCCTACAACAATGCTGTGTCACAATCAAAGCCACTGGATTTCTGGTCTTCTTGCAAATGATTCTTTGCTTCAGGGACTGTGTGTCTATAAGGCCTGAGATGGAGGAGGCAGGAGGCAGAAGAGTTGGACCTGCATGGAAATGAGAGCAAAGATCTTCCTCCATAAGAGCAAGGTGTGGGAGGAGAAGGGCCTTCCTTGTTCTTCTGCTCAGAATACTGTCATTTAAGGATGCTTGACTCAGAACCTTGGCAGCCATCTTGCCACCATGAGACAGGGCCAAGCACTAAGGATGGTAGGCCAGGAGTCCAGGGGGAGGTCATTGCTGACTTAGTTAAGGGGGCCAGGCATGGTGGCTCACACCTGTAATCCCAGCACTTTGGGAGGCCGAGGCAGGTGGATCACCAGAGGTCAGGAGTTCGAGACCAGCCTGGCCAACATGGTGAAACCCCATTTCTACTAAAAATGCAAAAAAAAAAAAATTAGCCAGGTGTGGTGGCACATGCCTGTAATCCCAGCTACTCAGGAGGCTGAGGCAGGAGAATCGCTTGAACCCGGGAGGTGGAGGTTGCAGTGAGCCAAGATCGCGCCACTGCACTCCAGCCGGGGGACAAAGCAAGATTCTGTCTCAAAAAAAAAAAAAAAAAAAAAAATTAGCCAGGTGTGGTGGCACATGCCTGTAATCCCAGCTACTCAGGAGGCTGAGGCAGGAGAATCTCTGGAACCTGGGACGTGGAAATTGCAATGAGCCAAGATCACGCCACTGCACTCCAGCCTGGGTGACAGACCAAGACTGCGTCTCCAAAAAAAAAAAGTCTTGGAATCATCTGTCTCCACTGTCTCCAGGCTTCTTGTTGGTGAGATTATCAAATCTAAATTCATCTAAACTTAGCTTAAATCTATTATTTAAGCTAAGTTTAGATGAATATTCTGTTCCTCACTGATGGGAGCATTCCTAACAGATTCATGTGATGTGTGCGATAGTTTGGAATATTGTTCAACACACAGTCACTCCCCTCTCCTTTGCATAATGGGCAGAATATGCCTCTTATTCTGTTTATGGTGGGCTTGGCAAAGTGACATGCTTTGGCCAATGAACAGCAATGGGTATGACACATGCAGAGACCTTCAAAGTCCTTGCAGGTTTGGGCTCAGCTCTTGTGCCCCAGTGATCTGCCATGAGGAGAATACGCCCCGGATAAGCTTCTGCCCCTTCAGCCTGGACCCCAAAACAAACACATGTGCAGCTGTGTGAGCCCGACCTGCGTTCTATAACTGAGGCCAGCAGGACCTTCAGCCCGAAGCAGAAACCTCCAGCAGGGCCCAGCTTAGATCACCTGCATCACGATCAACCAATCAACCGCTCTCATTGCTCCAAGCCACTGAGCTTAGTAATGGTGTGTTATGCAACATTAGCGTGTCAATAGCCGACTTGCACAATGGTGAAAGTGCAAGAGGTCCACACACTCCTGTTCCCCAAGACCCCAAAGTCACGTGGGGGAGAGTGATAGAACTCTAGGCTGGGGATCCAAGAGCACAGAAAATCTAGGTCAAGCATTCACAGAATACAGCAGCTGGCAAGCTCCCCACATCCCCCTGAGACACAGAGGAGCAGGCACGGGAGAAATGTCTGCCTGGGTGCCTGGAAGCCTCACAGGGTTTCGTCGGCTCGGAACGCCCCAGTATCCAGTGAAAGCTTCCCATGGACTGGGCTCTCAGGCTGCTCTGGCAGTTGCAGCCAAGGGACCCAGCACTCCCGGAGAGGCTCTGCTCTCAAGATGCAGAGGGCACAGGTGTGACCAGTGAGAACCGAGGACCACTCCAGAGGGAAGGAGGCAGTTTCCACGGATGTCTGGGTCACCGGGAGAGAATCCAGGCTGACACCACTCGCATGCCTGGGCTATTTGGGTCTCCCCCACCCCTCACTGCCCGAACTGGAGCAATCCTTAGGGAACGGGAGAGCCCAAATCCCTAAAATTAGGTTTCTGCCACTGGGAACAGGGCTTGAAAGATAAATTAACTTCCGTCAGACCTAGAGTTCTTGCATACCATCAACTGCAGGCTGAAATTCATGCCCACTGCGGGCAGAGAATGCATTTAGTCCCTGGGTAGAGTGGTCAGCTTGCTTCAGTTCTGGGTGTCTCCGCTCCCATTGGACTAAACCTTCTGCAAACCAGGGCTGACGGGTCAAATCCGGCTGACTGCCTGTTTTTGTAAACAAAGTTTCATTGGAATAGCCACTCCCCCTTTGTTCACCGCTACAACGACGGGACTGAGTGGATACGACAGAGACAGTCTGGCCCGCAAAGCTGAAAATATTTATTATCTGGCCCTTTGCAAAAAAAGCTTGTCAACCTCTGCACTTTCCCACCTTTTCCAAATCTCAATCTCCCTGTGCTGAGCTCCGCTTTCATTATACCAACACAACCAGCGTTGCAGAACGAGGCACACAGCATTGAAGAAACCCAGCCCTCGAGTGGCCCAGGGAGCTCTTTCCCACGCCCCACAAAGTTCTCCAGACTTCCCCCTCCAATGAGTCAAAGGGATGTGACCGCACAGCACTGTACCCTCTGCTGCCCGAGATCAATGACTTTTCCTCTTATTGCTCGCGTGGCCTCTTCCCTCCTTCCCTGGGACTTCTTCCCAGCTTCCCTCACCCCGGTGCTCCTCAGGAGAGGCCCAGATGAGAAGAGGGGTCTCCGTGTTTGAGTTCCACACGGAACTCTGCTCTGGCCAGACTCCGCCCAGCACCGTGGACGCCAGCAGAAACCCCATGTTTGTCCCCTTTAATCACAGGCGGAATCTGCAACTTGAGCCCCATCAACCCGAAATGAGTGGAAAGAGTGCAACCTGACCACAAAAGTATTATTTTATAAATAAGGCCCTTCAGTAGTGGTTAATTGGATACACATTTTGTAAGATTCGGGGAACATGAAAGCTATCATACTCACATTGACTGGCTGCGTTCCTGTGAGACCACAGTGGCCATTTTCTGTGCAGTGTCAGGCCCCAGGCTGAAAGTCCTAGCTTGGAGACTTTATTTTTCCCTTAGGGATATTGCTTCTCCACCCTCACCCTTACAAAAAAAAAGAGCAAGATTGATTTAGTGTATGTTTAACGGCTCCATAAATCACTCAACATACCCCAATGTCATCAAAATTCTGCCAGAAATGATTTCCACTGAAGCAGATGGCCTGTATGGGAAACTAATCTGGCATGCTTTTATTTCCACCAAATTTCCATGAGCTCCTACTGTGTGTCAGCGCACACCTGGCCTTGGAAGAAGTTGAGGGGAGTGCTCCAGTCCACGGCCCTACATCCCAGAAGAGGAAACACTGCAGGAGCTGGAAGGAGATGTTCCAGAATACAGGGAATCCGCCAGGAAAACTGTGGGCTGGAAGGCCTGCCCCCGTTTGTCTGAGATGGTTTAAAATTCACACACTTCTTATGAAGACAGAATAAGAAAGACAAGGCTAATTTTGCACGCTCTCTCCTGCTACACTTGCACTCTGTGGGTAGTCTGGGGACGGTGATAGGACCTCCTGTGCCTACTACAAAGAAATGACTGGATGACTAGACAGAGGGATGGCAGGTTGGGGAGGTGGCCTCCCCTCCCCAGCTGGTGCAGGCAGGCTGACAACAGCCAGCTCTGTAGAAGGCTCACCAGGGAAGGCCGTGGGCCTGATCTCCAAACTGAATGGCCAACCTTGACAACCACATGAGGCCAAGTGTCTGCATTTGTATGTGGCGTAAACCAACACCAGGGAGAGAGAGCAGCGGGGACTGAGAAGTCAGGAGAGCTTCAGAGAGGAGTGGGATGGTGTTCAGGAGAAGAGAATGAATAGATGGGAGAAAGCGAGAAATCCATTGTGCTTTCATGACCAAAACAGCTCTTGGGAGCACCGTGTGGTTGTTTCTAAGGAGTAACAATAGTAATAATCACAGCTAAAGTGTGATTAAAGAGTCACTCCATGCCAGGAAGTTTGTATGCACTATTATCTCTCTGATCACTCAAAACCATCCTAAGAGGTAGTTACAATTATTACACCTAATTCACAGATGATGAAACCAAGTCTCTTAAGTTTCCCTACTTTTCCATCAAAATGCTCCAGGAAGCCGAAGAAAAGGAGCCTGTGAGCTGAAGACTCAGAGGAGTTCCCCAAATCTACCACTGCAAATGCAAAATTTCTTTGAAGTTCTGTTTTTTATATTCCTTTGTTTTTTTTTTTTTACCCTTTGCTCTGCAGCTCTGTTTTAATATCAGAATGATGTGCTTAACTGTCTTTGAGTGAAATTTCACAAACTTTCTCCCCTAAAATGCTTCTAATCAAATTACCCTTCCCAGAGGATGAACCTTATTTCTTCTGAGGCTTTTCCGACTCCTTCACCCACTGACTTGGATCCTAAGGCTAAACATGCTCCAGTTTAAGCAGCTGGGCTGGGGAGAAGGGCTTGGACACGGCTGGCCTCTGGCCCGCTGTTTTTGTTTGACATGCATAGTGTCTTTCAGTTTTCACACACACACACACAAATCCAGATTTCCAGATTCTCCTAAAATTGGTTCCACTGTGGCCACCACTCTGTGGCTCTGAGTAGTGACACAGGCTAGGTACAAGACACTAGGGAGTGGTGGGGACTGTGGCAAAATGGCCACCACTCCCTAGCGTCTCGTACCTAGCCTATGTCACTCCATATTTCTCTAGACCCTGGAGTATATGCTTTTGTCTTGGAACTCTTGGTGTTTCACGTACAACATGCTGAAAAGCCATGGGGTCTTGGTAAGACAGAAAGGGCTCCAGTCAAAAGAGATCAAGAAAAGTCCGCCCACAAAATGACCCTGCAGACCCAAGTCAGCACGGAGAGGGGAAAAAAAACACCCCAATGATGCTCAGTGAGGCCTTTTTATTTTCCACTCTACCTCTGAGGCTGCTCAAAGTGATGAATTAGAGAAGCTCATTTCCTTTGGTTAAAAAAAAAAAAAAAAAAAAAAAAACAGAAAGCAAAAGAAAAAGCCAGTGTTCAATAAAACGTGGAAGAATGACGCAATGGTGTGCAGAGCCCTCAGAGCAGAGCTGTTCATTGCTTCCTTCCTGGGACACTGGCTGGCCCCTTTCTCAGGGACTCGGATGCATTTGTCAAGGAAAGTATCAGCCCCCATAACTCTCCAGAATGATACAGTACATCACTTGAAAGTAAGCTAGGATCGACACGTTGTTAACTGTTTGATCTCGCAAGTCAGAATTAATGATAGGTATTTTGCACAAAGAGAAAAAAATGAATGTTAAAAGCCTATTTACGTTAACTAAAGACATCCCTGCACCATCAGGGCTGAGTTGGAGGCGATTTCCTGCGGCACAGCTGTTCTACGTTTGTTAGTCTGCGGGTGGGTGGCAGCCCAGTAATCAGAGCCAGACTGAGGGTGTGGGGAGCTGAAGAGATGGGAGGCGGGGGTCAGGGATCTTTACACAGAAAATCCCAGTGACCACCTCGAGAAAGAGGATCCGGGTGAGAGCTCAGAGTGAACTCTTTCAGAGCTCTGGAAAGAGCTGCAGACCAGTTTCTTCATCTGAAAACTAGGTTTCATTCATGAATTCTGAAAATGCTTACAGAGTGTGGACTGAGCACAGGGGGTGCACTGGGGTGCATTAAGGACCAGGTCCTTGCCCTCGTGGATCTTACAGTCTGGACAAAAAAACTTTAACCAATAAGGAAACAAACAGATTAACAGACAAAACTTCAGGTCATGAAAATACTATAAGGAGAACAAACAGGATGGGATGTGCCCAAAAGGGACCAGGGATGGGGCCACTTTAGATTGATGGCCAGGGAAGGCCTCTCTAAGGAAGCGACACTGGCCTTGAACCCTGGATGGAGTGAACCAGGTAACACCCAGCAGCAGAGTCTTCCAGCAGAGGCTGTGGCTGGTGCAAAGGCCCTGGGGAAGGGACAGGCATGGAGCACTCCTGCTACAGCAAGGCAGTCCACCTGATGGAACCAAGGGAGGGAGGAGAGTGGTGGCAAAATGGGGACCACAATGTATACGGCTCTGGGGCCAAAGAGTCTAGCTATTACTCTGAGTGTGAAGGCATCCATTTGAAGATTCTGAGTAGGAGAGTAATGAGATTTAATTTGCGTTTTAAAAATGTCTCTGGCTCTGGATGGAAAATAGATTGTGGGCCAGCAGGGCGAGAGGAATCAAGAGACCAGGTACAGGCTATGGGAGGTGTCCAGGCAGAAAGGAGGATTAAAGTAGATGAGGCTGGCAGCCCAGGGCCAGCACACATTCAGTCAGGGCTGGCAAGAGGACAGAGCAAGTGAAGTATTCACCTCGAGTGCAAAATGTAAGATGGGGAGAGGGAACTGCCAAAAAACTCAGTAATCAAAATAAATAAAGACACAGTTAGTATTATTTATTTTTCCTTTTGCCTCAGGCTCCAATATGGCTCAACATGGCGCTGTGAATGACCCTGACTTTCTTTAAAATGAGGATATTTTGTTCATCATGGAATTTTGGGCATTGATTTTGATTTTTAAATGCATTGCATTAAAATATTACTTATCTGGATGACTTTTTTGGCACCTCCTTAAATTTTGTGGCTGAGGCAAGTACCTCCCTTGTCGTACCCTAATCCTGATTCTGCACTAAGTACTCAGCACCCTACAGTGATTGAGGCCATTGCTGTTGTTTTTTGGCCTCTAAACCCCTAAGTAAATGCAAAAGTGGACACCAGGGGAGACAGGTGCAAGGTGGGTTCTGGAACCTTCCCATGTTCCTAGCTGACCTGATTTATGATGGAGATGGGAATGAACAAAGCCTTTGGAGTCATCTTAAGAGTTTGTCGGTTGCAGATTCTACTCAAGCTGAGGGGAAATTTGTGGGAAGGAAGGAGCCTGAAGCATCTCAGAAAATCTCCAGCCCCAGGCTCTGTGTCTCTCAGGGCAAATTCCCCCAGGAAGTGCCTCTGATTGGCCCAGTGTGGGTCACATGCTGTCCCTGAGCCAAATCAGCTGTGGCCAGCCAGGCAGCGTGGTGAGGCACAAACATGGCTGCCAAGAGGCCCACCCTCTTCGGTAGGACAGTTCTCCCCAAAGAGAGATGTAGGCTGAGGTGGGGAAGGGGTTGTACTCCTAATGTTGTTTGTTCATACAACAGTATTTCCTGCTGCCTGGGAGCTGGAGTTAGGGTTCAGAAAAGGCTGGGGAAGCTTAGAGGAAGCCACAGCTGCGTAGCTAAAGGGGGAGTTGAAGAAGCCCTGAACAACATCTTCCGGTCGTTGCCTTCTTAGAATAGCAAGCCTGCTTCTCCTGTGCGCCTTGCCAGCTCTGACCATGAGGGAGGCTCCCTCCAGCACCCTATAAGTTCTCAGATTATTCAGATTTGCCATGCCCACCCAAACAAATGGGAGGTTTTCTGGAGAGAATCAGGGACCATCAGAGGGGGTCTCAAAACCAGCTCAGCTCTCCAGTGTGGGCAATGAGTTTCTAGGCCACCAGAAAGCATCCTACCAAGGACAGAAGCCCCATCACCTCTCCACATTCAAGTGACAGAAGTGGAGGGGCAATGAACCACAACAAAGCACAGCGGGAAGCAGCGGGTCTCCTTGCGATGTTCAACGAGAGCCGAGCGTCAATTCTGCTACCAAGTATCAGTTCAAGTGAATCAAAGTCATATCTAGCATTTATAATTTTTTTACATTGCAAAGGATTTTTCCCTATAAGAGTTTACTCTGATGTTTTACAAAGGGTGTTCTGAACACTCCTGGTAGCACATGAGATGATTTTATTTTTTAAAATAAATATTTTTATTTTATGTATTTATGTTTAAATGTATTTTAAAAACATAGCACACACATCAGACACATGACAAAGATAATTGCTTAAGTCAGGGCTAAAGTAAGCATTTAAATGAGAAAAAAAGGGGCATGGTTGATTTAAATAAAATGTTAAAGAATAATACAGTCATTTGATGGGTAAAGGTAAAAATCGTGAAGGTGAGTGACGTTTGGGGAACAATTGCTCAGCTGACGGCCACAAGTTCTGGAGAAGCCATTTGATCTGTTTGATCTGCTGCGATTGTCTCCAGGCAACAGATGACAGAGTGGAGAGGGAGAGTGGCACCAAGTACATGCCTCAAGTCGCACATACACCCATGTGGGGCCAGGGCAAAAACACTGGATGTTATGTTATGTTAGGTTAGGTTATATTATGTTATGTTATGTTATGTTATTTTTATTTTATTTTTTGAGACAAAGTCTCATTCTGTTGCCCAGGCTGGAGTGTAGTGGTGCGTTCTCGGCTCACTGTAACCTCTGCCTCCCACGTTCAAGCAATTCTCCTGCCTCAGCCTCCCAAGTAGCTGGGATTACAGGTGCCTGCCCTCACACCTGGCTAATTTTTGTATTTTTAGTAGAGAAGGGGTTTCACCATATTGGCCAGGCTGGTCTCAAACTCCTGACCTCAGTGATCCACCAGCCTTGGCCTCCCAAAGTGCTGGGATTACAGGTGTGAGCCACCATGTCTGGCCTGGATTTTAAGCTTAGTTCAAAAGTCTTTTCACCCCCTCAAACTGAGAAGTCATCTGTTACTCTAAAATGTGATCTTTGAAAACTGACCCCAATATAGTATTTCTCAAGACTCCTCTAGAAACAGAGAAAATATAATAAAATGTAATAACTGTCTCCTTTTTTCCATTTGTCTTTCTATAGCAGTGGTTCTCAGCCAATGCATATTTTGTTTCCAGGGGACATTTGGCAATATCTGGAGACATTTTTGATGTCACAGTTGAGGGGTGGGGAGGCAGGTGGGGGATAGAGACCAGAGATGATGCTAAAAGCTTCCTACAATATCCAGGACTCTACCCTCTCCCCTGCCCAACAAAGAAGTATTCAGCCCCAAATGTCAATAGTGCCCAAATTGAGAAACCCTGGTTTGTAATCACCATGTCCCATTTCATTCACAAAATCAGATCTCAGACTGAAGGATCAGAAATCTGTCTCCTGGCTGGACACGGTGGATTACACCTGTAATCCCACCACTTTGGGAAGCCAAGGCAGGAGCTCCGATCCTTGAGGCCAGGAGTTTGAGACCAGTCTGGGCAACATAGCGAGACTCTGTCTCTAAAACAACAACAACAAAAAGAGAAAGCTGTCTCCCTGTTGTGCTCTTGACAGTTGCCTAGAAATTAACATATTGGTGGCTTAAAAAAATAGAAAACGTTTTCTCAGGAATAGCTGTTGTATAATAATATCTCTCATACATGCTAGCATTTATGGAGCCTCTTGCTGTGCCAGATACCAGCCCAACAACTTTGCAGGAAATTCTCACAACCACCCCATGGGGTAGGTACAGATGAGGAAACTGAGGCACAGAGAGGTTAAGCCATTTGCCTGAAGCACCACAGCCTCTGCTTCAGAGACAGGATCTGACCCCAGGCAGTCTGGCTTCGGAGCCTGCACTGTTATTCAAAACAGTATGTAGTCTATGTTGTAAGATTATATATTTTCTATGGGACACACTTTAACGACTTTCATTATTAAATGGGAAAAAGAATGCCGCACATAAGATTTTTACTTTTCCTGAGTCAGTCTTCATGGAGAAAGAGGACTCACCGCTGTTTCATATCATTCTCCTTTACTGCAGTGACTTCCCCTGCAATTTCCCTGTTTGGCCTTAATTTCCTTTGAGTCCTCGAGTGCCACGTAAACTAGGATTGGAAGAGTTCATGGAGAGGGCTTCTGTTCAGCTTCCCAGGCCCAGGACAGACTGCCGGCTTCTTGGAGCAAGGCTTTCAGGCGTGGTGGAGTAAATGGCACGCTTTAGAACTGTGCACGTCTTCACTTTTATTTCCCGGGAGCTAAGTTCAGCTGGCACTTCTTCCGTGCCAGGGGCTGTGCAAATGCTTCACAGGTGTGAGTTCGTTTCAGGTCCAACTCTTTCTTTTTTTTTTTTTTTGAGACGGAGTCTCGCTCTGTCGCCCGGGCTGGAGTGCAGTGGCCGGATCTCAGCTCACTACAAGCTCCGCCTCCCGGGTTCACGCCATTCTCCTGCCTCAGCCTCCCGAGTAGCTGGGACTACAGGCGCCCGCCACGTCGCCCGGCTAGTTTTTGTATTTTTTAGTAGAGACGGGGTTTCACCGTGTTCATCAGGATGGTCTCGATCTCCTGACCTCGTGATCCCCCCGTCTCGGCCTCCCAAAGTGCTGGGATTACAGGCTTGAGCCACCGCGCCCGGCCACTCTTCCTTTTTATCTTTTGTTTTCTAGTGAGGTAAAATTCATACAACAAAATTCACCCTTTTAACCATATTAAAATGTACAATTCAGTGGCTTTCCATGCATTTACAATGTTGTGCGACCATCACCATTATTTAATTCCAGAACATTTCATCAACCCAGAGAGAAATCTCATATCCATTGAGAAGTCACTGCCCATTCCCCGCTTCCCGCAGCCCCTGACAGCCACTAATCATCTTTCTGTCTCTGTGGATTTGCCTGTTCTACACATTTCCTATAAATGGAATTGCACAATATGCAGCCTTTTGCATCTGGATTTTTTCATTTAGCAGAATTATTTCTAGGGTTCCTTCATGCTGTAGCAGGTAGTAGGACTTCTTTTTTGTGGCTGAAAAATATTCCATCGTATGGACAGACCACAGTTTGTTTATCCACTCATTAGTTATGGATATTTGGGTTGCTTTTACCTTTCGGCTACTGGGAATAGTTTTGCTATGAACTTTCATGTACAAATTTTTGTTTGAACACCTTTGAAGCATAAGTAATACTTTTATTTATCTTGGACATATATTTAGGAGTGGAATTGCTGAGTCATACGGTAACTCTATGTGAGACACAATTGTGGGCCCACTTTACAGGTGAAAACTCTGAGTTTCAGTGCAAACTTGCCCAAGATCATTGAGTAGTAAACATTAGGGCTGGAATTTGAACCCAGTTACAAGGCCATCACCACTGGTCTCCCCATCTGTCATCAGTGAGCCTTGGGAGAAATTGTAGATGGAGTTACAGCAAGAAAAAAACACCTCATTTATCTAATTTAACTTTTATAATTTCTTGGTTTAATTTTATTTCCTTATGAAAGTAATGCATGACCAGGTGCAGTGGTTCATGTCTGTAATCCCAACACACCGGGGGCCAAGGTGGGGAGGATTGCTTGAGGCCAGGAGTTGGAGAGTAGCCTGGAAAACATGGTGACAACCCATCTCTATTTAAAAACCAACCAACAAAACTTACAAAAGTAATGTGTGCTCCGTGCAACATGCCAAATGATTTTTTAAAGTGAGTATATTTAAAGAAAAAAAAAAAACACATAGTTTAAGGTCCACATGCACTAAGCACTTTTGAAGCTGTTCTGTATCCTCAGTAAAGTCAGTGATGGAGCAGCACAGACAGAGCGACACCTGAGGGTTCATCAGACTCACCCGGGGAAGGGGCGACTGCCCCACAGTGGTCTAGGGCTGTGCTGTTCCCACAGACAGGAGTGATGGGGGCGGCGAGGGCTGGAGCTGAACCATCCTGGGAAGCTGTTATTCCCTCTGCAGCCACAGAGGCTTGGCCAATAGTAAGGGAGACCCTGAGCCAATAGCATCAGTTCCCAGGTGAGGGCAACACTGGCCTACATTTGATTATCAGGGAAACTGCTATATTTTTCCTCTTTTGCTTCAGATAAGGAAACTGAGGTTCCGGGAGGGGAACTGACTTGCTGAAATAACAAGGAAGTGGCTGATCTGGGTTCCGATCCAGCTCCTTCTCACCTTCAATCCAGAGAAGCTTATTGGCTACACACTCTTCGCTTTCACACTCATGGCCACATTTGATTCACAACGTCCTGGGTAGGTTCTTTTATTATCCCCATTTTGTAGATGGGGCAACTGAGACTCAGAGACAGGGCGTGATTTAACTGAGGTCATTTAGCTAAAGGTGGAGCTAGGCTTGAATTGAGGTATCAGGTCTGAGCCTGTCTTTATTGCAAGAAAGCGTTCTCTGGCAATTCAGGTGTTTACTAAATGCCTTTGGTTTGTTTTGTTGTTGCTTTGTTTTTGTTTTTGTTTTGGCTTTTTATCCCGATGTTAAAAGCTTCTAGGTTTTCACCTTGATTAGCTCAATGGGCTTTGGTAGCATACAGACAGGCCCAGTTCTAACTTAGGGGTTTTTTTTTGTTTTTTTTTTTTGTCCTTCAAGATGCTTGCTCCTCCTCCTTTTCTTTTTACCGCCCTACCTTTATTGTTAGTGGTCATAAAATAACCGTGTATTATGTACTTTGCTATAAATAAAAACAACAAAAAATAAAAAGAAAATATAATTAAACATTTTTAAATTTGCTTGATAAGTCAAACTAAACCTTCTTTATTCCACAGATAAATAATAAAGGAATAATCAATTAGAAGAAATCAATTAGAAGATATAATCAGAGAAGGCATATCTATTCCATGGGTAAGTAATAAAGGAAAAATCAATCTATGTAAACATCTTACATCCTGCCAGAAACAGGGCAAAGCATTTTCTACATATTAACTAATTTAATTCTCACAATACTTTGACCTAGGTATGGTTTTTGTTCTCATTTTATAGATGTAGACACTGACACACAGAGAGGTTAAGTGACTTGCCTGAGATCACACAGCTTTCATTTGCCAAAGCTGGCATTTGCAATCTAAGCAGCTTGGCCCCAGAGTTTGTGCTCTCAGCTACCAGGCTCAAAACTGCTCTGTAGAACTACATGCACCAGGATGGCAAATTCTATGAGTTCATGTTTAAAAGTAGATCACAAATCAGCACAGCTGTCCCTCTTTGTTTTAAATTTATACATAACACTACTTTTTTTGTAATGTTGACTGTATGTTGGGTGCTAAGGCAAACACTTTGAGTATATTGTTTAACTGAATCTTCAAACAGCCCTGCAAGTAGGGCATTGCCATGGACATGTTCATATGCAGAGTGAAGGCTCAGAGGGGCTCGTCACCCGGCCTGGAGACACTTGGCCTGCAGAATGTGCAGGTGTAGATGCACTCACTGGCTGATATCACACAGCTGCTTGCGGGAGCTTCACCACGGGCTCCATGAAACAGCGAGAGGCTCTAGCTGGAGACTGCCACCCATGGATGGGTGGTGTGTGGCCTGTTCTAGCCTAGAGACTCACCCCACCCACCCTTGCCCAGTGCTTTGCAAGGGTGTTTTGCAAAATATTTAGTAAGGCACAGATGGAGCAGGTGTTTGGAAGTCCCCACTGTGTGGGTGCTGCTGTTTTAGATGCTGGATGCAGGGAGCATCTGGGGCAATGTGGGGAGGCACCTAGTGGGCTCAGGGCCAACGTTGCCCACTTGCAGCTTTTCATTGCACCCACAGTGAACACCAGCCCTGTTCTTTCGCCTGGAGAAGAGGCTGGGTGCCAGGGTTCCCTGTCTTCCCTGGGAAGCTGTCTGCAAGCTCTGACTCTCACACCCACCCCAAAATACAGAGCTCCCAATGGGAAGACCGAGTCTGGAGGATACTGGGATCGTGAGCAGCTGTGGAGGAGCGGCAGAAGGGACATTGTGGGGACAGGCTCAGATGCCTGCCCTGCCATGTGCATGCCAGATGCAGGTCAGGGAACAGAAAGTACATCAAAGTGGCTGGAGTGGGAGGGGGACCGAGGAAGCGTATGGCACAGTGACAAAAACCGAAGCCCTGCAGAACTGGGGACAGCAGGGACGGTGGTCTGAACGGGCCCAGATCCAGGATGGTCTAAGAACTTGGGGGAACTCGCACTTCCTGCATCTCCTGGCCTGAGGGGACGGGCCAGGCTCATGGGTCAGTGGGGCCACAGTAGGGTGGCAGCGCCAGCATTGCAGCAGGGAGTGTGTGGCCAGGCCATGCGGAGGGCAGCAGCACAGGCTCTGGACCAGAAGGCCTGGGCTGGAAGCCCGGCCTCATAAATCACTGGGAGGTGTAGCCTCTCCGGCTCTCTGGGTCTCAGTTTCCCTGTCTACAAAGTAGGAATAGCGTCTACCACACGGTGTTGCTGGGAAGCTAGGGTGTGTTTAGCAAAACATGTGGCGCATAGCAGCACTCTTGAAATGTTATTCAGGTACTGGGAGTCGCCCTTGACTATGATGGACAGAGTTCTGGATAAATAGCTCAGCCACCATGCTGCTCTGAAGGGCCACGCTCTTCCCCAGAGTTCCCCAGCAAGAGGGAAGCTCCACTCCCCACAGCCATGGCCTGCCCCTGAGCGCACCCTTGATGACTTCCTCCCTTTCTTGCCTCACTTCCCTCCTCCCCCGCCTCCCACACGCACTCCTCAGCGCAGACTCAGGATCAGCTGAGCCTCATAGATGGCTCAGACCACGCTAACAGTATCAGCCCTCGATGCTGTCGGTCAGATCTCAGTGGGATTCCGCACTCCGCCACTGGTACCAGCAACCTTGGGCAAGCAAGGCAATGCCTCTGAGCCTCGTTTCTCATCTGCACGATGCAGACTACAGTGGCAGCCACCCCATAGGTCAGGTGTAAAGACTCGCTGCGGGCTGTAGGTCAAGTGTCTGGCACAGATCCTGGCACACAGTAACCACTGCACAAAGATTATCTATTAATATTTCTATTACAGGAGATTAGACCCAGGGGCCGCTCTGTGGGCAAGAGCGCTCTGCAGCCACTCAGGGCCCCATGCTTGGTTTAATGCTCTCCTTTCGCTGTCTTGAAATGCTTCACGATTCTTTAATTAAAGGCTCTGCATTTCCACTTTGCACTGGGCCCTGCAAATGATGCAGCTGGCCCTGGTGAGTGCTCTCTGGGCCTCAGTTTCTTTAACTGTAAGATGAGAGTGATAACACAGTCAACCTACCCTGCAGGAGCGTCATGAGGCAGAAGAGTGTGTGCCTATAAAAGTGCTTCACCAATAAAAAGACAAACAACCCAATTAAAACACTGGCAAAGGGTCTGAATAGACATGGCTCCAGAGAAGATGTACAAATGGCCAATAGGCACATGAAAAGACACTCAACATGTTTAGTCGTTATGGAAATGCAAATCAAAACCACACCAACTACAATGGCTATGATCAAAATAGCCAGTGTTGGCCAGGATGTGGAGAAACCAGAACCCTTATACAATGCTGGTGGGAATAGAAAATGATGCCACCCCCTTTGGAAAAGTCTAGCAAGTTCCCAAGAATAGTTACCATCTGATCCAACAAGTCCATTTCTAGGTACACACCCAAGAGAAATGAAAACATATATCCACACACAAAAACTCATACACAAATATGTACAACAGCATTATTCATGATAGCCAAAAGTGGGAACAGCTCAAATGTCCATCAACCAATGAGAGGATAAACAAAATATAGTCTTTCCATATGATGGAATATTATTCATAAAAACAAAGTCAGTACTGATGCCTGCTACAACATGGATGAGCCCTGAAAACACGATGCTATAGACACAAGACTGTGTAAGTTTCCACTTAAATGAAATGTCTAGAATTAGAAATAGACACAGAAAGTAGATTAGTAGTTGCCAGGAGCTGGGGTAAAGTGGGTAGAAATGGGGAATATCTTCATCAGTTCGGGCTGCTCTAACAAAATACCATGGACTGGGTGGCTTGAAAACAACAGAAATTTATGTCTTGTAGTTCCGCAGGCTGGGAAGCCCAAGATCGAGGGCCAGCTGGGTCGAGTTGTGGTGGGGGCCATCTCACTATATCCTCACGCAAAAGGCCAGGGGTCTCTCCCCAGCCTCTTTGATAAGGGCACACTAATCCCATTGAATCACCTCCCAAAGGCCCCACCTCCTAATACCATCACATTGGGAGTTAGGATTTCAACAGATACATGTTAGAGGGACACAAACATTCAGTCATAACACAGAGTGACTGCTAATAGATACAAGGTTTCTTTTGGAGGTGATAAAAATATTCTAAAAGTGAATGTGGTAGTGGTTGCCAACTCTGGATATACTAAAAATATTCAATTGTTCACTTTCAGTGGATGAGTTGTGTGGTATGTGAATTATATCTCAACAAAGTGAGAGAGAGCAGCTTTATATGTCTATACATATGCACACACACATATATGCAAATAGAGACATGTATAAGTTTAAAAGTGCTTTGCAAACTCTAAGGTGCAGACACCTATAATAATGCATGATCACAGCATAGTCCCGTGCCCACACCATGCAGACACACGTGTGCACACACACACCCGCACACAGCACACACACACACACACAGACACACATACATCCACATACACACAGACTCTTGTGGGCTTATAAAAAGTTTTGTGAGCAGATAAAAGACAAAGGAAAGGAAATGACTTGATAGGGACAATGATCTGATCATAGTCCCGTGCCCACACCATGCAGACACACGTGTGCACACACACACCCGCACACAGCACACACACACACAGACACACATACATCCACATACACACAGACACACACTCATGTGCCCTGGCCGCTTGAGTGCCCAACCTGACTGTTCCCCGCTGGGTTCACTGTGTCTAGCCCTCATTCTTGGGAAAACACGTTCACTACCAACTCCTGAGGGGAAAGGCCCCAAATAAATACACCAACAAGGAGGAATCAGGGGCCCTGCTGGGGCATCTTCCCTGCTGCTTACTCCACCCTGCATGAAACAGAGGTCAGAAAGAGCACCCAGTGGGACAACATGTGACGTGGCCCTTCCTCAGGGCAGGAGCAGCTTTCTGACTGTGCCAGAGGCAAATAATCGTCATGTCTTGGTTCCGAATGTGGATGATAGAGGGCTCAGGATAGCGGTGGCCACATGGAGGGCTTCCCAGGACAGTCAACAGTCAAATAAATTTGTGGTGACTCCTGTGGTGTGGTCTTCACCTTCCTCTTCCCCTCACCCCAGTGTCAAGGTGTGTCCCTTTCTGATCTTCTGATTCTCACCTCATAGCTGCAAGATGGCAGCTGTGCCTCCAGACATTACATCCATGTTCCAAACAGGAAAGAAAGGTTGAAGCAACATCAATTCATGCCTCAAAATGTCTTTCCAGATATTTGTGACAGGGACAAAAATCTGACAAATGTTTGAACGCTCCTTCTTTTACTTATGCACTCCACAACTACCACATCCAAAGAGGATTTTCTATTTCACCTGCCCAATTTTCTGCTCTCTTCTGTGCTCCCTAAACAGCCTGGCCTGATCCTGGGCCTTTGAGAAAGATGAGTGAGAAATGATGGATAGGGACAGAGAGACTGGTGAGGTGAGAGTCACAGGAAATGAGGAACTAACTCAGCTTGCAGAATCTTTGAGGTTGTGTCAGTTCTGGTCCTCTGGGCTTCCACCAAACCTGTATTTACTTCTATCACATCAAGTATTTGATTTCTTCTATTCATTCATTCATTCAAACATTCCTTCCTTCATTCATTCATACATTAATTCATACATTCATTCATTCATACATTAATTCATTTATACATTCATTCTACATTCATTTATACATTCATACATTCACTCATTCATACATTTATACATTCATTCATGCATTCATACATACATTTATTCACGCATTCATTCATACATTCATTCACTCACATACATGCTCATTTATTTATTCCCTTTCTGATGTTAACAAAAACCAAGGGGCTTTACCTCATCAGCTGCAGTGTGATTGTCTTATACTTGTCAGTGTCTTCCATGAGACTTGAGCTCCTTGAGTCTCTCAAGGACCAGGCATCTGGTGTGCTGCATGTTTATTAGGCAAAGGAACGATGCAGGGACCATGTCATGATGCTTCCCCAGGAAGGACCCTGGCTGAACAAAGCTCAACTAACCAGAAATCTCTGAATCAGAGGAAATGGGGATAGTGAACATTCCAGCCACCTTTCTCCATGATCCCTTGATGGTGGATATTTTGCTGAGATACCTTGACCTGTGTCTCTGCCATGGTCAAGATCCATGAACTTGATTGACTTGATTGGATCTCTCTTTAGCACCTGTGGCTCTTAGAAAGCTTACCACATCACCTTGAGAATGGAGGCAGATGGAGAGGCTTCTAGGAGACTGGCTGGACTCTGCCCTCTCCCAGGACCTGCTGGCCCTTAACTTGTTCTCCACGTGTTATGAAGAGTAGAAGTGTCAGTGCAGAGTGGAGGCAGAGCAGAATCTGTTCAATGGGTACGCTGATGAATTGAATGCCAATTAATTGTAGTCTCTGCTATGGTTTGAACATGGTTTGTCCCTGCCAAAACTCAGGTTGAAATTTGGCCATGTTGGGAGGTGGGGCCTAGTGGGAGGTGTTTAGGGCATGGGGGTGGATCCCTTGTGAACAAAATAATGCCCTCCCTCAGAGGTAAGTTCTCAATCTCCAGAACTTTCTCGATCTCATTCTCTTGCTTCCTCTCTCATCATGTGGTCTCTTTGTACACACCTGCTCTCTTCCTCATTCTTCCATGAATGGAAGCGGCATGAGGCCCTCACCAGATGCAGCTGTCCAGTCTTGAACCCTCCAGCCACTAGAATCTTGAGCCAAATAAACCTCTTTTCTTTAGAAATGACCCAGCCTCTTGTATGCTGTAAAAGCAACATACATGGACTAAGATAGTCTTGCTTAGCTGAAGGTTGACTCGCAGTCTGCTCTTTCCTGCACCTCCCAGATCAGACAGCGGCCACCTACAGCAGAGCAGGGATAAGTTCTACTGACACAGAATCTATTGTGTTT
>NW_012114666.1:1669578-1679693 GCF_000951035.1 Colobus angolensis palliatus | reverse complement strand
GGAGCTTCAGACGTCATGGCTGGAGAAAGGGTCTCACCTGGACTAAGGGGTTTCCTGGGAGGTAAAACTTCCGGTTTTAAAACCAGCGAGTCCTGGGCAAACCCAGGCAATGGGTCACCCTGTTCGCGGTAAACACAGGGAATGGAACACAGGCATTTTTCTTTGCTCCATCCAGAGACCTTTCTATAAAGGTAACAAACTGTTGAACGAAGGTATAAACCTGATGAGCAATAAACTGGAAAAGAGGAGGCGACAACAGCAGTTGAAGGGCCCTGCCAAATGCGGGAAGGTGGAAAGCAGGTGGGAGGGGACCCCCCATAGCCCCACGGAAAAGCTGACCCTTAAGAAGCCTGGGCTCTGGGACAACAGCAGGAGGCCCGGATAACAGGCCCCCAGTACTATTGCCTTCCCAGAAGGAGTTGGGAGGACTGCCCCTCAGAGACATTGAACCTGAGACTCCAAAGCCTGAGATGCCGGCACAGTGAAGGGTGGGGGCGACCCTGCGGTGAAAACAGGACCTGGGGTGTGGGGAGGACTCCAGTCTCCCATCACATGGAACCAGAAGCTGAAACCCACAAGCAGAAAATGATGGAAGGCGCAGGAAGCAACGATGATGCAGGGAAAGGAAAAGTTAGAAACATTTGTCAACGAAAAGAGTCAAACTCTGTACAATATTTGAAGAGATTTATTCTGAGTCAAACATGAGTGACCAATAGCCCAAGGCACGGTCTCAAGAGGTGCCGAGAACGTCTTAGGTGGTGGGGCTACAGCTTGGATTTATCCAATTTAGGGAGACATAAGGCATCAATCAATACATGTAAGCTGTACATTGGTTCTGTTCAGAAAGACAGGACAACTCCAAGTTGGGTAGAGGGCCTTCCAGGTCATAGGTGGATTCAAGAATGTTTTAGTTGGCAACTGGTTGAAAGAGTTGAGTTATTGCCTAAAGACCTAGAATCAATAGAAGGGAGGCTCTGGGTTAAAATAAGGGGTTGTGGAGACCAAGGTTCCCATTATGCAGATGGAGCCTCCAGGTAGCAAGATTCAGAATCAATTGTAAATGTTTCTTATCAGACTTAGAAAGAACATGTGCCAGACTCTTAGTTGATTCTCTCCTGCATGAGGAAAAAGGCCTGGAAAAGGAAGGGGATTCTCTACGGAAGGCAGATTTTCCCCACAAGAGACAGCCTTGCAAGGCCCTTTCAAGATATGGCAGATAAATGTATTTGGGGTTATACTATTTAGATTTCCTTTTTTATCTGTCATGTGAGGTGATGCCAGCGTCAGGTTGGAGAGTGAGCTATGTTACACAGGGTTAAACAAGACAGCTCTGATGAGACTTTATGGTTTGCTGGGGGGAACTCCCTAGACCGCTTCGATATGAATTTGGGCAAGAGAAGAAAAAGGTCAGAGTTTAGGCCTCACATTGTTAATACCCTCACAGAGACAAAAGATTGAATTTATGAAACAAGAAGGAAATGCTATTTTTTAAAAAGAAGATCCTTCCAAGAAGCAAGTGTTCACTGTCATAAAATTATTAGTCGATAGGACAGTCAGAAGGTAAAGGTGAAGGAATATTCCAAAATTTTGCATAAGAACCTGGAAATAGAAAAAAAAAAAGAGGTAAGAAAATTAAAGGATCCATCCTGGAACCCAACTTCCAACTTGTGGGAGTTGCAGACAAAGAAAACAGATTGAATGGAGGGAGACAGTGTCCTAATATTAAAATTCTTCAGAACACTGAAAACAAAGAAGATGCTACAGGTTTTTAAAGGGAAATAAGGGGGAATGTTTACATGCAAATGAACAGAAATCAGAATAGTCCTGAATTTCTTAACAGCAATGCTAGAAATATTGCAGCTGTGAACAGTGTAGAGCCAAACCTTGTTAGCCTTCTAAAGGAAAATTACTCTCAAACTAGAATTGGGTTGACAAAGTATGAGATAAAATAACAAAGTTTTCAGATTTTAAGTGCTTCACAAGTTTGCCTCCCTTGTATCTCTTCGCAGACATCACCAGGAGAACTTGCTGCAGGCACACAGCAGTGCGAGCCATGAAAGAGGAAGGCACAGGATCCGGGAACGGGGGCCTGTCACAGGAGGGAAGCGACAGCAAGTTCCATGAGAATTTGAAGGGAAGTCCTGTTACAGGATGGGGTCCTGATCCAGACCCCAAGAGAGGGTTCTTGGATCTCATGCAAGAAAGAATTCAGGGGGATTCCACAGGGCAAAGTGAAAGCAAGTTTATTAAGAAAGTAAAGGAATAAAAGAATCGCTACTCTATAGACAAAGCAGCCCCAAGGGCTGCTGGTTGCCCATTTTTGTGGTTACTTCTTGATGATATGCTAAACAAGGGGTGGATTGTTCGTGCCTCCCCTTTTTAGACCATACAGGGTAACTTCCTGACATTGCCATGCTATTTGTAAACTGTCATGGCGCTGATGAGAGTATAGTAGTGAAGACAACCAGAGGTCACTCTCGTGGCCATCTTGATTTTGGTGGGTTTTGGCTGCCTCCTTTACTGCAACCTGTTTTATCAGCAAGGTCTTTATGACCTGTATTTTGTGCTGACCTCCTCTCTCATCCTGTGACCCAGAATGCCTTAACCATCTGGGAGTGCAGACCAGTAGGCTTCAGCCTCATTTTACCCAGTTCCCATTTAAGATAGAATTGCTCTGGTTCACATGCCTCTGACAGTCCCAGTGGTACAGCCAGTCTGGGGGCTATGGAGAGAGAACCACAAGAAATAACTTAAAAACTGAAACAAAAAGAAAGTTACTCAATAGGTTACCTGATGTGTTTGTGCAGACAAATATTTTAGGATACTTTTGGATAGTTGGGGGAAGACTTAATGATGGATACAAAGAAAACTAAGCAGATTGTTTCCTAAAGGCAATTATAAACTCCAGGAAAAACAAAAGGTTGTGTAAGAAAGTAAATGATGCTATAAAATATTATATGGTATAGAGATAAACAATATTTATGTGACTATAATTACATAAATACTAAAAAGTCACTTTATCAAAAATTATGATCAGTATATCAAGAGCATGTGGGAGAAGTCTATGTATGGAGGTGGTGTACTGCTCATAGTTCTGGAGTCTGGGAATTCCAAGATAAAATCTCCAGCAGATTTGATGTGTGGTGAAAGTCTACTTTCTGGTTCATAGATAGGGCCTTTTTGATGTGTCCTCACATGGTAGATGGGATGAGGGGTCTCACTCAAGCCTTTTTTAGTAAGAACACTAATCTTATTCATGCCCTCATGCCTTAATCACTCCCCAAAGTCCCCCCACCTTTTAATTTTTTTTTTTTTTTTTTTTAAGATGGAGTCTCGCTCTGTTGCCCAGGCTGGAATCCAGTAGTGCAATCTCGGCTCACTGCAACCTCTGCCTCCCAGATTCAAGCGATTCTCCTGCCTCAGCCTCCCAAGTAGCTTGGACTACAGGCATGTGCCACCACGCCTGGCTAATTTTTGTATATTTAGTAGGCGACTAGTACCCTAAGGTGATGATATCAAAAGGTAGAGGGACTGGCCGGGCGCAGTGGCGCATGCCTGTAATCCCAGCACTTTGGGGTGCTGAGGCGGGTGGATCATTTGAGGTCAGGGATTCAAGATCAGCCTGGCCAACATGGTGAAACACCGTCTCTACTAAAAATACAAAAATTAGCCAGGGGTGGTGGCACTAGCCTGTAATCGCAGCTATTCAAGAGGCTGAGGCAGTAGAATTGCTTGAGCCTGGGAGGCGGAGGTTGTGGCGAGCCGAGATCACGCCATTGCACTCTAGTCTGCGTGACAGAGTAAGACCCTGTCTCAGAGAAAAAAAGAAAGAGGAAGGAAGGAAGGAAGGAAGGGAAAAAGAAAGAAAGAGAGAGAGAGAAAGAAAGAAAGAGAAAGAAAGAAAGAAAGAAAAAGAAAGAAAGGGAAAGGAAAGGGAAGGAAGGAAGGAAGGAGAGAGAAAGAGAAAAAGAAAAAAATAAAGAGAGAAAGGAGTAAAAATAAAAAGAAGTTTCCTCTGGAGGATATGAGTCCAGATTCGAAGATTCCATCAAGTGCCTAGTACAATAAATTGCAAAATGATAGATACCAGTTTGTATCCCCACTGGGAGCAGGAGCCAGTGGTAGACAGCAGGGTAGGACACAGCATCTTTTTATTATCAACCTTGTATTCAAGTTTAACTTTTTATTTACTGTTGTACACATGTAAATTCAATTTAAAAAGTAACAAAAGGACAGTTTCCTACAGAGAAAAAAAGCATCAAAAGGCATTCATTGGAATACACACCCCAAAACCCTGGAGTGGCCTGCTTTCGGGTACAGCTGGATTCAGCAGCTCAAATGATGTCACTAAGACCTAGGGTGGCCAACTCAACCGCATTTGTCTGGGACTTTCTCAGTTTTAACACTTAAATTTCTGCAGCTTGTGAAAACCCATAGCATATCTATTGTTATGGTCTGAATATTCATGTCCCCTCACCCCCTGCAAATTCATAGGTTGAAATGTTAACCACGAAGGTGATGGTATTAAAAGGTGGAGTGACTTTGGGGAGTGATTAGGGCATGAGGACAGAGTTCCCATGAATGAGATTAGTGTTGTTATTTTAAAAAGACTCAAGCGAGTCCCCTCACCCCATCTACCATGTGAAGAAACACCTAAAAGGCGCTGTCTATGAACCAGTCCCAGGCAAACCACAGTATCAGTCTCCTCGTCAGGGCCCCGTTTTCCTCTTTCTCTGATTTGCTTTCTCAGCATCAGCAGCATCGTGCTCAGATCCCTTCAGCAACATGGTGTGACTCTCCTGTCCCAGATGCTGACCACCACCAACTTCTCTGCTCCCTTTGAAAAGCATCTCACGCCAATTTTATTTTCAACTTCCCGCTTTTCACATTTAAGTTTTTTAGTAAGTCTTCCTCAAAACCATTTTTTGGAAAAAGGTTATCTATAAATCCTAAATAAATAAATGCCTCACTCTCCTTCCCACAGCTGTCATGGTGAGAGCAGAGCTCAGGGCGAGCTGGCAGGCTCCCTGATCAGTGGGGACCACCAGAGCACTGTAAATTTTTTAGCCTAAATGATCAGGTTTGCTCATCTAGAGTGGCCAGAGAGCAGGAAAACGGCCAGATCTCCTCCTTATGCTGCACTCAGTGGATTACCAGTAAAGTCACTTGTTTTTATTTTAATTCACCCACATTCAGGTTTGGGCACGAGGCTCTTTCCTGGGTTCCATTTCAAGTTCTCTGATCATGAGGCCCCACGTTTTTGATGTACAAGGCCTGGAGCAGAAGCCAAGAGGAGAAAAACAAATTGCTGGTCTGTGGGAGTAGTATCTAGGTTCTCCCTTACCTGGGCAGCGCAACCATTCCAACAGGCAGAATAGTGCAGGAGCTAGCAGCAGGAACTGGGGTGGGACCAATCTGGCCTCAGACCCCTGCTCTGAGCTGTGAGTTCCTGGCAAGTTACTGTCTCTGGGCCAATCCACTTTTCTCCTGGGCCGTTGATAAGCCCATCCAGTGCCTTTGTGTGGGAGGAGGAAGGGTCCTACCTTTCTGGGTAGATATGGCCCCACACACAGCTCGGGAGTGGAGCTGGGCTGGGTTTCAGCGCCCACTGTCAGTTGGAGCCAATAACAGCACCTTCCCTTGCAAGCTGGACTGTGATAAAGGATGGAAGTGCTCAGGCCACACCTGGCTCACGGAAGGTCTGCAATGCACGGCAGCAAACAACTAGCAGAGAGCTTGCCCCTTTTCCGGCTCTAGTCCTGACTGTTATGTGGGATTGTGAAGCCCCCTCAAACAAATTCAAATCAGTAAATTCAAAATTCAATAAAATAGCTCACCAGAAAATGTAAAATGAAAATGATAGTGTCACACGGTGGCAAGGATGTTGAGCAAAGGTCTTCCACATACTGCTAGTAAGGGCTAGTAAAGGTTCAGTCACCTTGGAAAACAGCTAATGGGCAGATTCAACTAAAGTGGATAATTTACGCATACTATAACCCAGCTATGCTATTCCATTCCTAGGATTAGACCCGACCGAATCACAGACATATATTCACCAAAAGATGTGTTCAAGAATGTTCATGGTAGCATTTTCTCATTAGCAAGAAACTAGAAACTACAAAATGCCCATCAACAGTAGAATGGAGAAACTAATTTGCTCCATTCACATAATGGAATATTATACAGGAATGAAAATGAATGAACTACAGGAAACACAACTGCATTGGTAAACCTCACATAAACACATCATTGAGAAAAATTTCAGACACACAAGAGCCTATATTATGTCATTTTGTTAACACAACTTCCTAAAACAGGCAAAACCAATCTACAGGGTGAGAATTCAGGGTAGTGGTTACCCTTGCAGGGAAGGGGATGAAACCTGTGGGGGGCACAAGACACCTCTGGGAACCACGATGCTGTTTGCTCATCTCTCCCAGGTGTGGAGGCCTCACTTTGGGAGTATTCCTTCTTATAATGTTGTGCCCTTTTGTATGAGTATCACATTTCAACAGAAAATTAAAAATAAAGTACAGTCACATAAACAGGATCATGGTTCCCCTGTGAACAGGGGTTGTTGGGACTGCATTAACGGTGACTTCCCTTGTTGCTCTGGTCTCCTCTGAAATATCACCTTCTCAGAGGAGCCACCTCTGAAAACTTGTCCCCAAGGCACTGTCACAATTGTCCCTCCTCTGTAAATATCCACGAGGGCTTGTTTCTTCTGAGCGGTACTTCCTTTGGGGTGGGCTGTCTCGGGTTTGTTTGGTTGTGCTTATGGATGGTGTCTCCTCAGTCTCACCTCCCAGACAGCCAGACGGCGAGCCCTGAGAGTGGGGCATTGTCTGTCTTGCGTCCTGCTGCATGCTCGTTTCTAGAACAGTCCCTGGCGCAGAGTAAGGAGCTAAGTGAGTCCTTGTGAGTGTGGATGTTGAAAGGGCTAGTCAGACATTGATCAACAGAACAGAGACGTGGAAAGGCATGCGCCCAAGTCGGGTTCTGGGGCTAAGCAGGCCCTGAGCAGACAAGAGCTTCAGAGGCCTGGGAGATGAGGCTGTGGGGTAGGTGGATGAGGCTAGACCATGGTGTGAGAGGCCCCAGGGCCTCAGGGTCATTTGAGACCCCACCATGAAGGCAATAGGAGACCACCAAAGTGTCTTCCTGCTGAAAATATATTTTTAATTTTTACATTTTTTTACTTTACATATTTATATTTCATGTATACATATTCTTCTGATTTTGTAAATATATTGGAGAGTCTTAAAACCACAGAAAATCATAAAGAAGGAAATAAACATCACTGATAATCCCACCAACCTAATATAATCAATATTAACATTTCATGTTTTTTCTTCCAGTTTTATTTTTATTTTTGTTTTTCTATACAAAACCCAGCTGTGATCAAGGTCATGAATCCCAGACATTGAGGCAGAAGGAGATGCCGTGCCAGGTGGATCTGGAAGATGCAGCTGCACAAAGGACTGGAGAGTAGCTGGGGGACCGACAAGGAAGAGGCTGGGTTGGAGTCCAAGGAGTGGGCTGGGGGCAGTGAGGCCAGAGAAGAGGGTCCACTTGGACTTCTCATTGGGGAGCTGATTGGATGGGATGGAGGTTGGGGTGAAGGGAGAAGCCAGGGGCCAGTCTCAAGAGACTAGGAGATGATGGTGCCTGGAACTGGAGGAGGGGAGAGGATGGCTGCAGCTTCATACCTATTGATGTCAAGGGGCCAGCAGGACCCTGCATGATGACGTCCACATGGCCAGAAGGGCAGGCTCTGTCGGCCAGGGCGAGGAGTGAGTGCTCATGATTCATTATAAAAGTGAGGAAGTTTTTATAATGAATCGTGAGTGCTCTCTCCTCGCCCTGGCCAGCAGAGCCTGTCCTTCTCTCTTTATTGCAGCACTATTCACAATAGCAAAGACTTGGAACCAGCCCAGATGTCCATCAATGACAGACTGGATTAAGAAAATGTGGCACATATACACAGTGGAATACTATGCAGCCATAAAAAAGGATGAGTTCATGTCCTTTGTAGGGATATGCATGAAGCTGGAAACCATCATTCTGAGCAAACTATCACAAGGCAGAAAACCAAACACCGCACGTTCTCACTCATAGGTGGGAACTGAACAATGAGAACACCTGGACGCAGGAAGGGAAACATCACACAGCGGGGCCTGTCATGGGATGGGGGTAAGGGAGAGGGATAGCATTAGGAGATATACCTAATGTAAATGATGAGTTAATGGTGCAGCACACCAACATGGCACGTGTATACATATGTAACAAACCTGCACGTTGTGCACATGTACCGTAGAACTTAAAGTATAAAAAAACAAACAAACAAACAAAAAACAAGGAAGTGTTTTCTGAGCATGCCTCCAAGGCAGTTCTGCGCAGCTCCTCCTGCTGGGACAGCTGGGCGTGAACTCTGTGCTGAGTGAAATCCTGAGGTTCAGCAAACCTGCGCGAAGGTTCCAGGGACCCATTTTCTGAGGGGCTTCTCCTGCAGGTGGTCCAGGCAAGTGGAGGGGACCCAGCTCTACGTCTCCTGAGGGACTTGAGTAGGAACGAGAGGAGGCTAAACCACAATCCCCCCAGAGCTTCTAGAGCCTAGGTGGGTCCACACAGCTGCCCCAGGGACCCACAAACATCAGGAAGGGAAATTGCCACACAGCATGTAGATTGTCAGCGGGGCTCAAGAAGAATAAGCAAGAATTGTTGTCATGGGCAGGAGTGATGGGGATGAGGAGAAGCACACTGTCAGCTTTCTGTGTAGATGGAAAATTTCAAATGGACAGAGAAGTGAGTTTAACAGACACACCCACATGCCCACCACCAAAAGCAACACAGGTTCACATTTTCACATTTGTTTCCGATTACTATAAAGTGTTGCTAAATAATAAACACAGCTACAACCCTATGTGATGCACTCATTTTCCAGGTGAGAATACTGAGGCTCAGAGAACACAGCACCAGCCCAAGGTCCATGAGTGAGAGTCCAGTTCTGACCAAGCTTCCTCCCACTTGCTGCTTGACCACGGGGCACTTCCTGCCCCTCTCTCAGCCTCAGTTTTCCCATCTGTGGAGTGGGGGTTGTGTGAGTGCTGAACTGGATGCTCTCCCAGTGCCCTGTGCAGCTCAGCTGGGCTGCCCCAAGTTTTCAGCTCTCTATCCAGCAGCCAGAACAGTCTCAGTGGGATGTGGCCAGGCCACTCTCCAGAGTGTGATCATACTGGCTGCCTGCTGCTCTCAGATGTGGTCCCTTAACTGTGTCAGCCCAGCATGCTTTTGCCTCCCTGCCCAAAAGCCACTTAACAGTTGCACATGTGTAAAGAACAGGAGGCACAGGGAAGATGCTGTGGTGGTAGTGATGATGGTGATGGTGATGGTCGTGATGATAATAGTGGTGGCGGTGATGGTGGTGATAAGTAATGGTGATAATGGTGGTGGTGGTGATGTTGATGGTAGTGATGATGATGGTGATAGTGGTGGTGGTGATAGTGGTGGTGATGGTGGTGGTGGTGATGCTGGTGGTAGTGGTGATGATGGTGATAGTGGTGATGGTGATGGTGGTGGTGGTGGTGACAAGTGATGATGATAATGGCGATGTGACGGTGGTGGTGGTGGTGGTGATGATGGTGATGATGATAGCGGTGGTGGTGCTGATAAGTCGTGGTGATGTGATGGCGATAGTGGTGTTGATGATGGTGGTGATGTTGATGGTGGTGGTGGTGGTAGTGATGGTGGTGGTGGTGGTGATAATGATGTTGATAGTGGTGGTAATGATGGTGGTGGTGATAATGGTGGTAGTGGTGGTGATGGTG
Organism: Colobus angolensis palliatus; assembly: GCF_000951035.1. Classification (NCBI taxonomy): domain Eukaryota; kingdom Metazoa; phylum Chordata; class Mammalia; order Primates; family Cercopithecidae; genus Colobus; species Colobus angolensis. Next base: position 1,669,866 of record NW_012114666.1, on the reverse strand, counting down.
GTGGTGATAATGGTGGTAGTGGTGGTGATGGTGGTGGTGATAATGATGGTGATAGTGGTGGTGGTAATGATGGTGATGATGACAGTGGTGGTGATGATGGTGGTGGTGATAATGATGGTGATGGTGGTGATGATGGTGGTGGTGATAATGATGGTGGCAGTGGTGGTGATGGTGGTGGTGATGATGGTGATGATGATAGTGGTGGTGATGATGGTAGTGGTGGTGATAATGATGTTGATAGTGCTGGTGATGATGGTGGTGGTGGTGGTGGTGATGGTGATGGTGATG
>NW_012114666.1:1640554-1669418 GCF_000951035.1 Colobus angolensis palliatus | reverse complement strand
ATAATGATGGTGATAGTGGTGGTGAGGATGGTGGTGGTGGTGATAATGATGGTGATGGTGGTGGTGGTGGTGATAATGATGGTGATAGTGGTGGTAGTGGTGGTGATGATGGTGATAGTGGTGGTGGTGGTGGTGATGATGATGTGATAGTGGTGGTGGTGATAACGATGGTGATGGTGATGGTGGTGGCGGTGGTGGTGATAATGATGGTGATAATGATGGTGATAGTGGTGGTGAGGATGGTGGTGGTGGTGATAATGATGGTGATGGTGGTGGTAGTGGTGATGGTGTTGATAATGATGGTGATAGTGGTGGTGATAATGATGGTGGTGGTGGTGATAACGATGGTGGTGGTGGTGGTGGTGGTGATAATGGTGATAGTGGTGCTGGTGATATTGATGGTGGTGTGGTGGTGGTAGTGATGACGAACTTAACAATGATGATGGGGACAATGGTGCTGGTGGTATTGCTGGCAGTACTAATGGTGAGGATGATTTAACACTACCCATACTCACTGTGAACCAGGTACTCTGTCTTTAAAATTTTTTTTAGGTTACCAGTTCCTTCCACTCACTCTTGCTGTCATCTTATGAACCAAATACTCTTCTAAGCACTCCACATATTAACTCACTTAATTCTCACCATACTCCTATGAGGTTAAAAATGATTATAAGCCCGGTTTTACATGTGAGAGGACCACAGTAGAGAGGTTGTCACTTGCTCATGATCATACAGCTAGTTAGGATCAGGACATAAGCCCAGGCAGCATGTGTGCGTGCTCAGTCCAGATGGCAGGCAGGCGGCCAGCAAAGACGGGGCTGCAGGGGCGTATGGGGCCCAGGACAACATTTGTGATTCAGTAAGTGAAGAGAGAAGGCTACAAAAGTTGGGTATAATCCCTTTTGTATTAAAACAACAACAAAACGATGTAAGTATGGACAGAAAAAAAAGTCTAGAAATAAGTATAGCTAATATCCAGTGGAAGCAGAAGGTCGGATTTAAGGACAATTTTTTTTTTTTTTTTACCTTTTCCTGTGTGCTTTTCTTTATTTCCAAACCTAGGACCAAGAATGATAAATGTGAACAAAAGAAGCATTCTGATGATGAGCTGTGGGCAGCCAGAGAAACGCTTAAGGCACGATATTGAGCAACCTTCAATATCCCTGTCCCTGAAGCAGGGACAAGGAGGTCACAGGTGGGCAAGGCTGGGAGGAGGGGTTCACAGGGCCCACTCTGGCTGAGGACATGGCGGCAGAGGCAGCAGCAGCTGTCTGTGCACCGTGGCTTTGGTTGGGTGTCACATACCAGGTGTGTCAGGCTCCGCCACTGCTGCCGTGCCTGCACAATCAGACGTGGAGCCTCTTGGACTATTTATACCCCTTGGAACATCAGCAGGCCAACCAGGAGGCAAAGACCTTCGCAACACGTCCAAGACCCACAGCTGCTACCCCTCCTCGCCCAGGGCTTCTGTGAGGACCTGCTCAGTGTTATCAGCGCACCCACTCCACAGATAAGAAGCCGTGCCTGGCCCCACTAATGGTATTATTTTAGGGACCACTCAAAGGACAGGCCAGGATTAGGGCCTGGGTCATCTGTCATTCCTTCCTTCATCGACACACTAAACAAGTGTCAAACAGAGACCAGCACTTGTTTGCAGGGCTGGAGGGGCTCTGCCAAGCCGGAATATCATCCTCCCCACAGACTTCTGGGAAAGGCATTTGCTCAGAGCAGCTATTTCTGTCCCACTCACAGCACTTCTCGGTGACCCACCCACAGGTCAGGGTGACCTTGCAAGGTGGAAGGACAAAGACATTGCTGCCTAACTCTTGGCAAGAGGGAATGTATATGATGGCTTATGCGAAAATCTCCCAAAATAGAGAGACCACAGATCTGGATTCTGTTAGGAAGGGTCAGAGCTCAAATATATAATTTCTCTGCTGGCTTTAGCGTTCGAACCCATTTTTATTCAGCATTTCTTTTTCTTTTTTTCTTTTTTTTTTTTTTTTTTTTTTTTTTTTTTTTTTTTTTTTTTTTTTTTTTTTTTTTTTTTTTTTTTTTTTTTTTTTGAGATGGAATTTCGCTCTTGTTGCCCAAGCTGAAGTGCAGTGGCACAATCTTGGCTCACTACAACCCTTCCACCTCCTGGGTTCAAGCGATTCTCCTGCCTCAGCCTCCTGAGTAGCTGGGATTACAGGCATATGCCACCACGCCTGGCTAATTTTGTATTTTTAGTAGAGATGGGGTTCTCCATGTTGGTCAGGCTGGTCTCGAACTCCCAACCTTGGGTGATCTGCCCATCTTGGCCTCCCAAAGTGCTGGGATTACAGGCGTGAGCCACCACGCCCAGCCCAGCATTTCTATAATTTAATTGTGTTAGATATGCACCACCGAGGGTCAAGTACAAGGGTGTGGACCTTGGAGCAAATTGTGGCCAAAGTCACCACCCACCATCCATCTCCACCTTCACCCCCACAGATACCCCCTGCCAACACACACGCTTGCGTGCACACACACACACATAAACATTTCTTGGGAATTATTTAGTCTGTTACTCAGTGACTTCCTTGTGGCATTAAACAATGATGTGAGTTTGAGCAAACAGGCATCTAAGGTCAGATTCATCACACGTAATTTCTTTCCTAAAGCCACTTCCTTCTCTAGAACAAAAAAAGAGCAGAGGAAACAGCTACAGGGTTTGGGATGAGGGTCAGCAGGTAAGGCCACTGCTCTGTGGGAGGACGTGCTCCTGGGCACACCTGAGAACGCTTTTCACTGATGACCCGAAGATGCCGCCCAGCACTACCAAAGGGGCCAATCGGATGAAGCCCACCCACAAGCCCCCGACTGTAACCTTGACCTGAAAGTGGGAGGCCCAGAAGACCAGGGTTAAGGCTCCCCCCAGGGTCACTCAACTGTGAGGGGCAGAGCCCACGTGTCCTGATTTCCAGCTGGTAACAACAATGACATTTATTCGTCAAAACATGTCAGATGAGCTCTGTTGTGTGCCAAATCCTGTGCTGGGAACTGGGGACACACAGTGACCAAAGCAAAGTGGCTGCTCTCCAGCAGTGGAGACAGACAAACTGTCTTCCGTAAGGCATTCCATCGTTGGATGGCGATCAGCATTAAGGAAAGAAAAGCAAGTGACACGGGAAAAGAGACTGCCAGGAGGAGACTCAGGATCAACAGAGGTCAGAAGACTCTGGGCAAGGTGACTTTGGACAAAGGCCTCAAGGCGCCGAGGGAGTAGCCCTGCAGCTGTCTGTAGAAACAGTATTCCTGGTCCCAGAACCAACCCTCATTCACCAACCTGGAAGCTCTCTGAACCCCTTTGTTCAGGGTGGGATATGCGTGACTGATTGAATCTTTAGCCACTGGTGATTAGATCAACCTTCAGCCTCTCTCCCCTCCCCAGGGCCAGGAGGTGGGGCTGAAAGTTCCAACCCTCTAATCACAGGGTTGATTCCATTGGCCATTCAAAGGTTACCTGATTAGCATAAACTCAGGTCTGGTCAGGAGGAGATTGGTCTGAAGGACCATCGAGGCTCCCATCACCCCCTCTGGGGGAATTCCAAGGATTTTAGAAACTCTGTGCCAGGACCAAATATTTATTTTTTATTATATCACACTTTGCACAAAAGACTTTGCAGTTATGATGGAGTTCAGGATCTTGAGATGAGGAGACTATCCTGAAATAAGTGGGTGAGTCCTATGTCATCACAGGGTTCCCGTAAGACAGTCAGAGAGAGAGATGACAAGACTGTCGAGAGCAGAGGTCTGAATGAGAGCGAGTGGGGAATGCTTCAGTGCTGGCTGTGAAGATGGAGGGAGGGGCTGTGAGCCAGAGTGAGGGAGGGGCTGTGAGCCAGAGTGCAGGGGCTCGAAAGGCTGGACAAGGGAAGGTTTCTTGGAGCTTCTGGAAGAAGCCAGCTCTTCTGAGACGTCTGACCTTAAAAGAATAAATATGTGTCATTCTAAGGTACTAAGTCTGTGGTCATGTATTACAGCAGTCACAGGAAATGAAGACTGGGGTGGAGGGGGCAGACGTAATGCCGGTGGGGAGTGGGAGGTGTCCTGTACGGCCCTTCTGGTGATTTTACCCGAGTGAGGCGGGAGCCCTTGGAAGGCTTTGAGCAGAGGACCCTAAGTGTCATTGGATCACGGTAGCAGCTTCAATAAGCCAGCTCTGTGATAAAGGTTCTGCTGACATCACCTTAATGAATGACCCCAGCAACCCTAGGAGGTTATTATGGCTGTGCCCATTTTACAGAAGAGGAAACTAAGGCTTCACGGAGCTACGTGACATGCCCACGGTCACTCAGGTCACAAGAGGCTCTTTCTTTTAAAAGGACATACAAGGTCCTTCGTCTGGTGGCTCTCTTTGTCCTAGAAGTTTCCCTTCAATAAATGCACAGCTTTCCTTGCCCCTTCCCAGCCTCCTGCAGATGCCTGCGGCTTTCATAAGGAGGCAGATGCTGGCAGACCACAGGCTCATGATGGCCAGCCCGGCAGGCTGGATGTCACTGGGGTCACCAGGAGGCAGGACAGGGCTCAACCCCAGCTCCTTCACTTGTCCACCTGAGGATCCTTGAGTAAGTGGACCCCACCCCTCGAAAGCCCCTGCTTCGCCCCAGACCCCAGCCTCCAGCCTCATTGTTGACTCCAACTTCTCTGATGCAGTGGTTCTCAAATGGGGGTCATTGTGTCCCCCAGGGGACACGTGGCAATGTCTGGGGGATGTTACTGGCATCCGGTAGGTAGAAGCCAGGGCTGCTGGTAAACACTTTACAATGCACAGGATGTCCCCACACAAACAATGCTTCAAACCCTACTTCCGGAACCTCTCCAGCTTCACTGCCTTTCCCCAGAAAGGGTCCCCTCTGGCTTTCCCTCGGGGTCTGCCTCATCCCTTTAGGCTTGGGGGCATTTTACATGGATTCCGTGCACTCCGCCTTACACGGCTTTGTACATGTCCCAGCCCCTTCTCTTCCACCTTCCCAGTCGGTCCTAATTTGAGCCAATTTTGTTTCCTACAGGGATTCTTTGTTAATCTTTTTGTTTTGTTTTGTTTGTGTCTTACCCTGTCACCCAGGCTGGAGTGCAGTGGTGCAATCGTGGTTCACTGCAGCCTTGAGGACCAATGATCCTTACCTCTCAGCCTCTCAAGTGATTTGGATTACAGATACATACCATCACACTCAGCTAATCTTTGTGTTTTTTGTAGAATGGAGACTCACTATGTTGCCCAGGCTACTTTGTTTTTGTTTTCGTTTTTGTTTTTTGAGACAGTTTTTCTCTTGTTGCCCAGGCTGGAGTGCAATGGAGCCATCTTGGCTCACTGCAACCTCCGTCTCCGGGATTCAAGTGATTCTTGTGACTCAGCCTCCCAAGTAGCTGGGATGACAGGTGTGCACCACCACGCTCAGCTAATTTTTATATTTTTAGTAGAGATGGGGTTTCACCATGTTGGCCAGGCTGGTTTTGAACTCCTGACCTCAGGTGTTCTACCCGCCTCAGCCTCCCAAAGTGCTGGGATTACAGGTGTAAGCTACCTCGCCCAGCCTACTCTGTTAATATTCTACCTGACACCCGCCATTGCCTGAGGGCTTCCTTGATGATGTACTCACGAGCCTGTCCAGGCAGGGGCCACATCATCCCAGAGCCCAGAGCCCCTCCCTCCTCACCCTAGAGCTCGGGCCCCCTCCCTCCTGACCCCAGCGCATCCCTCTGCCCAGAACACTGCCTGCAGCTCGCAGGTGCTCGAGACGGACTTGTTGAACGATGAACGTGACAGACACCAAATTGGATTCTGAGTCCTTGCTCTGTCCATTGGGCACAGGACCAGCTAGAGAATCTGCAGGGCCCAGGGCAAAATGAAAATGTGGGACCCTTGTTCAAAAGGTATGAATAAATTCAAGACAGCAACAAAAAAAGCATGAAACCAAACTCCAGGCCCTCCTGAGCACAGAACCTGAGGGACTCTCGGCCGGCCAGTAGTTTGTACCTGTCTTCCAACTGGGGCTGCCAGTGTGGGCTGGTGATCTGTGGACACCCTCAGTCCTCACACCAGCCTCCAAGCCACTCAGAGCTGGGAAAGCTCTGGGCATTGCGTTCTGCGGAGTCACAGGCCTGAGACCCGGCCCCGTCTTGTCTACCGTGAGCGCCATGTCTGAGAGGGGCTGGGAGAAGCACCGAGATTCAGTCAAGGGACTGTGGCTCTTCCAGCCCAGGTGCACACTGCTTCTGTCCAGACGGCTGCATCCACTCCAAAGCTTTGGAGAGTTCTGTGTTTTTCCTCTTCTATTTTTATTTCCTCAAATCTGAGACCAAGAGAGATCAGCTCCAGAGTCCTGGAGGGGTCTAAGCCAGGAGGAATTGATCCACAAGCAAGAAGAAAAACATGTCTGAAGAAGGTCACTGTGAGTGTCCTTGTCAGGGATAGACGGGCACCAACTCCAGTATGGGCTGGGCCCCGACAAGGGCTGGGTCCTGTGAGAGAGGGTCCATCCTGCCATCAGATACCCCAGCCTGGGGCTGGCCAGGGCCCCCTCTGCACTGCCCCACCCTGGAGGAGTTGTTTCCACTGACGCTTGTGTGAACAGCGCCCCCTGGGGTTGTGAGGACCCAGCCCAGCAAAAAGTTAAAAGTCCTGTTTGGTCTATAGAGGCAAGTGCAGTTTGTGGTGCAGCTCTCAGGTTTGTGAGCGTTCAGTGAATGAGATCAAGTGTGAAGCACTTGTTATGCCTTAAGCAGGGCCCTTGGCCCAGAGGGAGGGCTCAGAAGCTTGTACTGTGTTTTGCAAAGATTCAGACCAGTCATCCATCCTCCTTCCCAGCCACATGTAGGATAACTGGGGTGACAAGTGACTCTATGAAGAATTGGGGGCCTACAGATAACAATGCCAAGCACCTAAAACTCAGGCCTCAAATTGCTCAAATCATCAGATGAGGTGGGGGGATTCTTAGTGGGAGGCCCCTGGATTCCACTGCAGTCCCTGTTGTTTTATTTTGCACCTCCTCTGTACCAGGTACTTTATTCTTAGTGCAACCTGAGGTGTGTAGTGTAGCTTAGGTACTGTGGGAAGCAGAATTCTAAGAGGACCTCAAAGATTTCTGCCCTTCATATAATCTCCACCCCTTGAGTGAATACAGTGGGTATTGCTCTCCAAAGTAAAGGGATTCTGCCTATGTAATTTAGGTCCCTAATCAATTGACTTGGAGTTAAGCAATGGGAGATGATCCTGGGTGAGTCTGACCTCATCAGGCGAGTCCTTACAAGAAGTTAGAGATATTCTCCCACTGGCTTTGAAGGATTTGCTGCCAAGTTGCAAGAAGGCCACATGGAAGGGAACTGAGAGAAGCCTCAGGAGCTGGAAGTGACTTGGTTGACAGCCAGCATGAAGATGGGGCCTCAGTCCTACAAATCCAAGAGACTGAGTTTGGCCAAAACCTGAATGAGCTTGGACAAAGACCCTGAGCGGCAGATAAGAACACAGTGCTGACATCTCACATTTAGCTTTTGTAGGATCCTGAGCAGAGAACCCAGCAAGGCCATACCTGCACTCCTGATCCATGGAAATTGTGAGAATAAATGGGTGTTGCTTTAAACCACTAAGTCCATCGTAACTGTTATAATCATAGGAAACTAATACAGATAGGTAATTGCCAATTGCCAGAGTCTTTAAAATTCTGCTGGTAATAGGACTTGGACTTCTGATTTTTGGCTGTGCCTAGTGTCACTCAGAATAAAAACCTATAGTTCCCAGTCTCCCTTGTAGCTACGTGTGACTGCATTTGTGCTAAATGAGAGGTAAATGGAGTTTTTGTGCCTCATCTTCGGGTTGGCTGCTTAAAGAAAGCACACAAACCTAGAACACAGATGATATGGTCTGGCTGTGTCCCCACCCAATCTCATCTTCAATTGTAACTGCCACAATTCCCACGTGTCGTGGGAGGAACTCGGTTAGAAGGTGATTGAATTATGGGGTTGGGTCTTTCCTGCACTGTTTTTTTGGTAGTGAATGAGTCTCACGAGATCTGATGGTTTTAAAAACGGTAGCTTCCCTGCACAAGCTCTCTCTGCTGCCATTCATGTAAGACATGGCTTGCTCCTCCTTTCCTCCTGCCATGATTTTGAGGCCTTCCCAGCCACGTGGAGCTGAAAGTTCATTAAGCCTCTTTCTTTTGTAAATTTCCCAGGCTTAGGTATGTCTTTATCAGCAGCATGAGAAGAGACTAATACAACAGATATGACTGGCACTCCAGCAGCCATCTTGGACCATGAGGTGGGTTGTGAGGATGAAGCCATGAATTAAGACGGTAGAGCAGAAAAGCAGGAGCCTAGATCCTTAGGGGCAGAGTAAGACAACTACCATCCTGTCTTTGGATGGCTGACCTTCAGACTTCTTTTAGATGAGACAAAAACTTTTATCTTCTTTAAGCCACTATTATTTGGGGTTTTTCTGTTATATGCAACTGCTCTTAAATATCCTAAGTATGGGTAGGCACCACACCCATGTCACAGATGAGGAAACTGAGGCACAGAGAAAGTGATAAGTTGCCCAAGATGGAGGTCCCACAGCTGACTAAGTAACCGGGTCGGGCTCTGAGCTGGAGCCAACCCTGGCCCCTCTGCCCAGCACGTGCTGCCTCTTGCCTAGTGGCACGAGAATTCTCCTTTTTCCCAAATAAGAAGGTGGCAGATGTCTTCCCCAGAGAAGTGTGTGTCCTCTCAGCCGCCTCCACATGCAACCTTGACTGGGTACCACTTCCCACTCTAAACACTGGACAGAGTGGGCTTGTGCGCCCGTCCCACGGCCAGTCTCTGCAGAGCAACCTCCCAGGACGAGGAGGAGGAAGGGGGAGCAGCTTGACTGGTGCAAAGTGGGATTGGAATGCTGCTTCCTCCCGGTACCCTTAACCCTCCCCACTGTGGCTTCCCCTGGTCTCTGCATTTCCAATGGCCCCCAGTGCACTTTGGATGAAACCCAGGGTCCCTCTGTGGCCCTCAACGCCATGCACAACCAGCCTGCTCTCTCCCTGCTGACGTCCTGCCTGCCTCCCTGTACCGCAGCCACATGGCCTTCCTGCTGTTCCTCCCGCCTGCCACCCCAGGGCCTTTGCACACACTCCTCCCTCAGGTGGAAGAGCTCTTCCCTGCAGTACCCCCGCCCCTGTCACAGCCCACTGTGGCCTGCATTCAGGTCTCAGCCGAAAGGGCCTTCCTCAGGGTCCGTCCCTGACCACCCTATCCTCCCTGTCACCCCACGCGCTGTGGCTTCCCGACACACATCATTCCTTGGCATTAAATGGCTCAGTCAGGTCTGGCTTCTCCACTAAACATGGTAGACACAGTGCCCGGGCCCATGGGACTTTCAGGGACCCACAAACGCATTTTAATGTCCTTTAAAATCAGAGCAAATGAATATAACTCTGCCTGGTGGATATTCATCTTTATGCCAACACAGTAAAAAATAACAATTTGTCTTATTTCCAGATGGACGAGGGGCCGCAGTCATCCTGGCATGGGGCTGGGTCCTGTTTGCTTGCTATGTCCTCTGATCAGGACCCACTTCCCCGAGCGTGGGCACCTGTTACCTGTACCTACTGCCCGCCATGGTGCCTGGTGCACGGTGGACACACAGTGAATTAGTGAATGGGCAGATGAAGAATGAACACTCCCAGCCAAAGAAGAAGCTCGTGCTGTCCCCAGCGCCTACCCTGCTCCTAGAAAGGGCATCGCATCACAGTTTGGCTGCCCCAAGCCACCGTGGTCATCCTTACTTATGGCCACCTGCTCCTGGATAGGGGACCCTGGCCTGGAGCGCCCGTCCATCCGCCAGTCCCCTCGCGGAGAGCGCCTCCAGTAGCGCACATGAGAAGGGTTGGAGCTGGTGGGAAGCTGAGGTTGGGCTCCCACAGCTCCTCCTCCAGCTGTGGGTGCTCCAGAGTTCACTCTGCCCAGCATGGGCAACAGTGGTGGCACCAACCAGGAACAGTGAGGACCAGCTGAGGCTGGATGGAGAAGCTCTGAGAGGCCCAAGAACCCTGTGGTGGGAAAAGGAGAGGGTCTCGTGATGGATTGAATGGTGGCCTCAAAAAAGATATGCCCAGGTCTGAATCCCCCAACCTGTGACTGTGCCCTTACTTGGAGAGAGGCTCTTCACAGATACTATTAAGGATCTAGAGGAGGAGGTCATCCTCGGTTATCTGGGTGGACCCTCAATCCAATGACAGGTGTCCTTGCCAAAGGCACACAGAGGGCCAGGTGCTGTGGCTCAAGCCTATAATCCCAGCACTTTGGGAGGCTGAGGTGGGCAGATCACGAGGTCAGGAGTTCGAGACCATCCTGGCTATCACGGTGAAACTCCATCTCTACTAAAAATACAAAAAAAAAAAAAAAAAAAAAAAAAAAAAAAAAAATTAGCCGGGCGAGGTGGCGGGCGCCTGTAGTCCCAGCTACTCAGGAGGCTGAGGCAGGAGAATGGTGTGAACCCGGGAGGCGGAGCTTGCAGTGAGCCAAGATTGTGCCACTTCTCTCCAGCCTGGGTGACAGAGAAAGACTCTGTCTCAAAAAGAAAGAAAGAAAGAAAAAAAAGGCATACAGAGGAGCGATGGAGAAGGCCATGTGCCATGTGTAGACAGAGGCAGAAATTGGGATGATGTAGTCACCAGCCCAGGAACACCTGGAGCCACTAGAGGCTGGAAGAGGCTGGGAAGGGTCCTCTCTGAGAGTCTCCAGAGGGAACAGAGCTCTGCTGACAGCTGGGTTTTGGATGGCTGCCCTCCAGAGCCACAAGAACGAATCTGTGCCGTTTTAAGCCAGCAGTTGGTAGTGATTTCTTACGGCAGCCCCAGAAAACTCACATGCTCAGTGTCTCCAAAAGATCTGAACAGAGGGCAGGACTCAAAACATGCCAGTGAGAATCCACTCTATAGATGGCCCCGGGGACCACTGCTAACCCTCCCAGCCACCCAGCATAGTCCATACACTGTTGTCACCAGGCGATGGAGGAGAAGACAGAGGGAAAGGACTACTCACGTGCAGCGTCCACGGTACAGCGGGCTGGCCATCAGCCCCACCCACCAGGGAAGCTAAAGCTCAGCATCAGTGCACACTGAGGAAGGCCCTCAGGCAGTTTGGAAGCAGGAGGGAGGCCGAGCCCTGAGCAATGGTCCAGCGACTCAGTCGTCAGGGCCTGACACACAGGACTGGGGACGGACATTGGGAGGCTCAGAACTGCCAGCCAGGAATCCCCACGTTTCTCCAGCAGCCCCGGGAGATTCCAGCTCAGGAAAGCCTGGGGTTGAGCCCAGGTTTTGAGGTTCAAATTTCAGTTCCAGTGACTATTAGCTGGGGGACTTTGAGTAAATTCCTTCACCTCTCTGTGCCTGACAGTGAGCGGGACTGAGAAGAGAGGCAACAAGAAAATGCTTCGGGGGGAAATGAGCAAGAGAGGTGGAAACCAGGAGGATGGAAGGTAAAGAGGAAAGGTGAGGCCATTTGTGGTGCTACAGCCACAGACGCACATGCCTGCAGGGCCTGCCCAGGGGCCAAACAGGAAAGTGGGACAGCGGTGACAAAATAATGTTTGTCCTTTCCAAAGTGCCCGGCTCTCCCAGGCTAGCCTCTAGTTTTCTGCTCTTAATAGGGACATTAGGGACATGGATGCAAATGCATAAATAGGCATCTACAATTTTAAAAACAGCAACTGACATTCACCCTTTTGTAAAAGAGGCGATAGGGAGCAGTGGAGACTGGGCACCAGCTGTCCCTCTGCAGCTACCCAGAGCAGCCACATGTGTGTGGGGCCCAGAGTGGCCAGGCCTGCCGATTCTCAAGAGAAGCCAGATTTGGGGAGTTTGTCTTCACCTGCATCTTCTGATACTCAAAAACATGTTGGCAACGAATGCACGTTTTAACACACGGATAACACCATGCCGGGGAGTAAGACCCACGTGGAGGCCGCATCTGGACCTCTGGTGTGTGGCTCTGGTCTTCAGCCTGGAAAACAGAACAAACGCTGAACTGCTCGTCTGGACAATGGCAGGAGGGTCTGGAAATCACAAGGGCTGGGACCTGTGAGGAGCAGCCGCTTTATTTCGGGCAATAGGGGAAGAATGGGCAGCCTGTCCAAGTATCAGGCTGGGATTCCAACAACAGACATCAGGTGACCTGAGTGTGCACTTCAAAGTGGAAAGGCGTCCAAAATGCTGCTCCACGCTACACGGCCGAGTGCTGCTCCATGCTCGGCGAGGCACCTTCGCCAGGCCTGCTGGGGGCCGCCCACATCCACAGCCGCGCTCCAGCAGCTGCTCCCAACTGCCCCAATCATTTGCACTGGACAGTGTCAGCTCTGGGGCCGGCACTGCTTTAAAGTTTTGGGTGTGCACCTCCTGCCCTTTTTCTCTCTGTGCTGCCTCTATTTTATTGGGATGACTAAATCTTTCAACTATGTTAGCAGTAAACACAGCTAATTTACCCCCTGCCTCTTTGAAACAGCTGCTGACAGCTGCACTGTAATTCAATCAAGGACCTTTGTAGTGGAGCCTCTACCAAATTCACATGTGTTGTTTGGTTCCATCTCTCCTGCCCAGAGCCCCCACACAGCTGCACCAAATATTGACGAGCGCCCACTTCCCCCCAAGGCCTGAATGCTAAACAGTGCGTTCACGGTGGAGGCGAAGGCAGGGAGCTCTCAGCAGTGTGAGAGAACTTCAGTGTCCAGGAACTGAGAGAAAAACACAACACACACAGAGACACAGGCCAAAGAACCAGAACCAAATGTCTCCTTTTATTGCAAAGTCAAACCCTTTTTATTTTGTCTATTTATACAGAATTTTCACTAAAGACTGTTCGACGCAACAGCCATGAGTACATTGGTCCAACCATTAATAAATAGTCTTAAATAAGAAAACAAACAGGTTGAAGGAAAGCAAGCTCGCCATCCTGAATGAGGGATTAAGGGGTGGGGGGTTCAAAAGAGCTTTGGATGGAAATAAATAATCTCTTTGCTTTGTAACAACTATTTACAGGTTTAAATGTACAAATGATGCTAACCAGAGGCTGGTTGGGTCAGCAAGTGGTGAGAAAACCTGCACCAAGAGGGATCACACAAAAAGCCCCAGCTCTGCCAGCAAATGAAACCAAACATAACCAAAAATACTTCTCCCCAGTGACTAGAGAGAGGAGGCTGCAGCCCAAGCTACTAAAGAAGAAAAACATCAAGGAAAATAAAAACAGAGCCCCGGTGTTTCCAGGAACCGTCTGAGTCAAGACAGAGAAACAGTCCCCCACAAGACTGGGTTCCACATGGCCACAGTCTCGGATCACCTTGCTTCCTTTAGAGATGTGGAAAACGTTTGTAGACAGTGTAGCCCTCCCCCAGGCCTTGTGTCTGTGGCTGTAGGCTGACTGCGTACTATTTATGGGACTCACCAGCCAAGGCAAGGCAGGCTTACACCAAGAGCCATGTCAGAAATGCCACCTCCAAATCGGGACACTTGGTTAGGATGTTACCCTCAACAAGGCTTCTGTTTGCAATGTAAGTCCAGCACATCCTGCACCCATCAGACCTCCTATTAGGCCATCTCCCCCTTACTTCAAGGAGCAAATCTGTTTGCAGAGACTTCTGATCAGGGTCTGCAAATGAAGAGACAGCCACGGGTACCCCTGCCAGCGCCCAGCCTTGGAATGCCGCTGCAGACAAAGACTAGAGGGTCCACTGGGAGGATGTGCAGTACCCCTGCTCACCCCACTCCTGTGGAGAACTAGGCTTCATTGGTGCTTCCCTTTTTTTTGTTTTTCTTTTGAGATGGAGTCTCGCTTTGTCACCGAAGCTAGAGTGCAGTGGGGTGATCTCCGCTCACTGCAACCTCCGCCTCCTGGGTTCAAGCGATTCTCCTGCCTCAGCCTCCAGAGTAGCTGGGATTACAGGCGCGTGCCACCATGCCCAGCTAATTTTTCTATTTTTAGTAGAGATGGGGTTTCACCATGTTGGCCAGGCTGGTCTCGAACTCCTGACCTCAAATGATCCACCCATCTCAGCCTCCCAAAGTGCTGGGATTACAGGTGTGAGCTACCGCGCCTGGCCCATTGGTGCTTCTTAACAACAGGGTCAAGTTGCAAGTTCCATCCTACTTGCTGTCCTTGTACCCTCTGCAATTTCACATGGATTTACTACCACTGGGGCGAGCTGAAAAGCCAATTCCAAATGTCTGCGGGTGTTTCACGTACCTAGTTTCATTTCTGCCACTGCAAATCCAGCTGAACAACAGAACATATTTTTCCTCCAAAGGTCAACACACAACCCTCCTCAGAGCAGACATTTGCTCTTTCCCCTCCCACTAGATCTTGGATTTGGGCAAACCTCGGTAAACACTGGACCTCTGCAGGCCTCAGAATGAAACCTGTAGGGAATCCCCGCCCTCCACATGACACAGCTTCTGTTTATGCATCAGGATAAACCGAGAAATGGGGATAAATTGTTTAGGAAAATATATCTGTAACATCCTAACCATTTTAATTCATTTGTTTTATTGTGACATTTATTACAGGAACTTCCGGGTCAATTTTCCTTTCGCACAGACACCAATGTGCCCACCCCTTGCCACGCCCCCTTCCTCCCACGGCTGGGTGGCCTGGCTGGCGGGCCCTCATAATTACCTCTGAAAACGAGTCCATGCATGGCTGAGACTTCCCAGCCAATGACCTGGCCCGACCATTTTTCTTTATGCGTGTTTTTTTTTTTTTCCCTGCTAGGTTTTGCCTGCACAGCTTGTAGGATCTTGTTCATTGGATGAAAAATTGATCAAAAGCCATATGCTGCTCACGTTTCCTAATACTCTTACACCTTTAAAGTTGGGGATAGGGAGGGAACGGTCTCACAAAAGGCAGTTGGTCTGCTGGTTCCTGGCCAAGGCGAGCAATGGAGGATCCAGAAAAACTTGGCCCCAAAGGGTCTGAATTCCTGGAGGGGCTAGTGGCAGCCACAGGCCCGGACTACCATGTTTCTGTATTTCTTCAGGATGACATTGGAGCTGTCATCGAAGTAGAGGACGGAGATGGCATTGAGCTGTGTGGGCGCACAGCAGGGCTTGGGCACCGTTTCCGGGTTGATGAAGTGGACCTGAAACACACACCAAAACATGGGCAGTGGTGAGAAGTGGTGAGTCCTTCTAACTGGCCTCCACATTTCTATAAAGAAACATCCTGTCTGGGCATAATGAATGACCGCAGGTGACACTCCCCAAGCCAAGCACTCCCTGTTCTAAGCACTTTACCTGGACAACTCAGTTCTGGGATTATCCCTGTTTTGCAGACAAGGGAACCAAAGCATAGAGGTTTTCACACTATGCAGTTGGGAAGGAAGGGGCCAGATCCGACATTCAGGACCAGGTAATTCTCTGTTGGGGAACTGCCCTGTGCACTGTAGAATGCTGAATAGTGTCCCTGACTTGGAACCACCAGAAGTGCTCCATCTTGCTCATGGGCTTCTCTGTACCTTACAGAGGATGTGGGCCAGGGACACACAAACTCAAACGCCTATGGGTGCCACATGAGTGCCACTGATGAGCAGGGGTAAGACAAGAGGGAACAGTGGGGACTAAGGCAAACTAAGGGAAGAGGCCGCCACTCAACCTAAGCTGACGGCAGCCGACCGAGCTCAGTATTAGCAGATCTGCCACGTGTCCAAGACAGGCCAGAGATTCCACTGTCCTGTTGTTTTTAATGCGAAAACTTCTGGGTTTCCAGCAACTGCAGGTGCCAGGCAAGAGCGTCAATGACTGGCACTGTGTTCCCAGTGTCCAGGCTGTGACCGCTGACATAGGCTAGCATGCTTTTTACACATTTTATGATGGACAATTTCAAACTCTTACACATCCCTACCCTTCCCTACCTGCTCCACCTTGAATGATTTTAAAGTAAATTCCAGCCATCAGCTCATTTCCTCTAGAAGCATTTCATCAGAACTCTCTAGAAGACAGTCGCCCCCTTTTAAACGTGACCACAATCGCATCATTTCACAGTCCCTGGAGAATTCACTTTGACCCTGCAGATCTCTGGTGAAATACTGATGGAAGTAGGTGCACACAGGATGATGGCACTCCTGTTCCATGGGCCATGAAGGCAGCGGTTGGAGAAGGATAGAGATGTGCCCTGGCGGCTGGGGAGACATGCCTGGCACCTTCTAGGGCATACTGGCACAGCACAGCACATCCAGGCCAAGGAACACGTTGGGGAGGACTCTTTCCTTTCCAGCCTAAGGACCTTCAATCCCAAGTCGGGCTGTGGAGTTTACAATTGAGGAGGGGAGAGAGGGCTTTGGAAAATCAATGCTTAAAAAAGCAAAGAAACAAAAACCCTTGCCCTCAAAGAGCAGAACCAAATGAAAGGGATAGATGAGATTTTTCTCCAGGATTTAATACACAGGACAGGGGCAAGAAAAGGAGGCAGATTACTAAATGAAAGGAGGGAGTAGTCCCAGTAGTGAGCTCTCTGTCACTAGAAGCATGCAAGGCAGGGTGGATGATGAGTTGGCGGGAAAGGTTCAGATGATGTTCATGGCAGGGAGCTACATAACCAAGGTCCTTGAACCTTGGATTCTAAGCAAAAGAACACAATCCCTATAGCTCTTATCACTATGGTTGCTGTTGGCAGAGCAGGAATAACATCTACTGAGTATCACCACGTGCTGGGCATGTTCATCTCATTATCACACAGAATCTTCCCAGTGACCCCACTGAAATTTAACTCGAAATGGCCCCGTGGGTCCCCACTCATCTCTCCATCCCATTATTCTGCTGGCCAGCTTCTGATCAGTCTGCCCCTCGCTGAAATTTCTCATCTGTTTACCCGTTTCCTCTACAGGAAAATGAAGCAGGGCCCAGTGCCCTGTTTTAGGCACAGTAACCAGCACCCACAATACTACAAGCATCCTCAAAGGAGCCCATAAAACTTTTAGTTACTTTAAAATTAGGAGAAATAAATGAACTTCAGGGTCAAAGATTATACTCCTCTTTATATGAAACCAGTCATAAAATACAATTTTTGCTTTTTTTTTTTTTTAATGGGGCAAGGAGCCCCTGGAAGTCATGACATGGCAATGGGCTGATGTCTACTCAGGCCCCAGCTTGGAGGCAGCAGGATCCAGTGGCCCCACAGCCTGCCTGGCCCAGGTAACCACACCCCAAGATGGCGTGACACCCACCAGTGTCTGCACGATGGCGTGGTTGGTAGCGTTCATGTAGGAGTTCAGAGGGAAGGCACACTCCCCCTCACAGTAGTAGGCGGCGTAGCCTTCAGGCGCGATGATCCAGTCCTGAAGAGGAGAAGAGAGTGCGGGAAACTATGCGGAAGGCCTGAGCCACATCATCCCAACCCCCATGCTGGCCAGAAGCCACCACGCCAGGCTCACGACCTGAGGTTGAAGGCTCAGATCATGGCTTCTGAGCAGCAGGGGGCCCAGCAGGGGCAGGAAAAATGGGTGGCCTCTCATGGTCCCACAAGAATGGAACGGAGGACCTTTCTATAGTCTTGGTCTACAGTCCGAGCTACTTGGGAGACTGAGTGGGAAGACAGCTCAAAGCTGCAGTGAGCTATCATCACACCACTGCACCCCAGCCTGGGTGACAGAGCAAGACCCCATTTCTAAAAAAAAAAACCATAAAATAAACATGAAGGAAAACCCCACAGAGCTTGGCTGATCGTAAAATGGACATCCATGGCTGTGTCTTCTGGACAGAAGGTGGCACAGCAAGGAGCCTCTGGTGTGAGGCAATCATCAGCTCTACCCGCCACTAGGTGGTCATACACTGGCAGTTCACCTTAAACCAACCTCCATGCCTTGGTGTGCCCACCTGCCAGAGATGCTAATAGCTCCTAATGGCATCACCCATGCTGGCTCAGGATGAGAATTCAGTGACAGTGTAGACAGGTATGTACACTGGTCAGGAAGGGATCCATGTGCCATACCTGCCTCTAGGGTCTGCATGGCACATAAACATTGCCCAATAATCAATACACTCCTCAGTGAGGCTTAAGCGCATGGAATCTTCCAGCAGAGGCCCCTGGAGTTTGGGTTCTGTCCCAGCAGCGGGTGAATGTGGTCACCAGTCCCGAGGGCAGGCTCACAGGAGGGCTCAGAGCTGGCTGTGTGTGTGCACGCCCTGCGTGTGTCGGGGCATAATCCCCAGGGAAGATTCTGGACTCTCCCACTGAACTACAAGCTCCCTGAGGGTAGAATACCACCAGTTGCCCTGATGACCTCATGACAATACCCTCTCCAGGGATATTTGAGCCCCACGGGGCAGATACATTGCAATGTTCAATGCTGCGTCTCCAATCCGATACCAGAACAGGGCCCAGAATGCTGCAGAAGCTGCACGATTGCTGAATGAGAATCACACCAGAGCTCACAGCAGACACATGGTGGATCACATGACCCTCACTCCTCTCCTAGGATTCATCCCCTGCCTTTTGCCTCACTCCATGCAAATGGCTCCAGAGGGGGCAGCCATGTGCCAGTAACATGACCACATCCCTAAACAGTTGACTGGTCCAGAAACAATGGCCTGAATCAAGTTGGGCAGATCCGTCCCTCCCATGGGAATGGGAATGGGATGAGGACAGACGGCAGAGGGGGAGATGGCTCCCCAGGTATCTGGATTCAAACACACAGCCCGGCATCATCTTGAGAAGCAGCCAGCCAATGGATGGGAATGAGGTGCATGCACAGAATGGGGTTCAGAGTTCAAAGTGTTTGGGTTCCTGGTTCGAGTTCAGGTCTCAAACACATTTCTGCTCTTGGATTTCATGAGGCCTCCCTGTATCCTTAGCCCAAGTTCCCTTCCGTAGCGAGGCCACTTGATACCGGAGTCTTAACTGGCAGAGATGAGAAACAGGACTGAGCACAGACCCGCTGCCTCGTGGGAGCCCACGCCAGAGGCCCCATGCCCAAGACAGACCCAGCCAGCCCCTTACCTGCCAGCCCAGGTCTCGGAAGCTGACATACAGCTCGTGCTTCTTACAGGCCTGCCTCTGGTCACTGCTGCTGTTCTCTGCGTTGACAAGGAAGTGAAGAAGCAGAGCCCAGTGAGGAGAAGGAAACACACACACATCCAAAGTTCCCTCCATCTTAGGCGGTGATGTGCACAGCAACCACGCTCAGATGGCTGAGGGGTACATTTCCTGATCCAAAAGCCAGTCCAAGGGTCTAACTGCCTTAAAACTCATTTCTACCCCCAGCAAACGCCCTACTAAGGGAGGTGCCAGTGCCCCCATTCCTCTCTCACGCAGTCTTATCCCATAATACTTTCTGGATCCTTCTGCGGACACTGGTTTCTTTTATACACGTGTGTTGTTTAAATGCTGACATCTGCCTGGATTCCATAAGGGAATCAAACCCCATCCACCTCCCACAGTGCCACTGCAGGGGCCCTGCTCAGAGATCTGCTTACGAACGACCTCGACGTGTGAGGCCCCAACACACTTATCCCTCTGCAGGGGCAAGAAGATGCGGGGACCAGGCCTGGGACAGGCCCCCATCACCACCACCAGCAAGAAGCAATGAGACAGCAAAGAGTCAAAACCTGATGACCTTTCAGAAAAAAACACTCCTGAGGTTTCTTTGAGCAGTGAAAATTACACACTGGGATTTTCCAGAACTATGTAAGTTTGTAAGCATTTGGGTCAGGGCCTGAGCACTTGTAAACACTGCAGAAGTTTCTGTCCGTCTGTCTCTCTCTCTCACACACACTGCAACCTTCCTTCCACCCCACGGCAGAGGGATTGCTTTTTTCTTAGTCATGACCTGTCTTTCCTCCACCTACAACTTCCCAGGGGCTCTCTGTCATACTCAGAGCAGGGCCCAGGCTGTGCCTGTGGTCCACAGGCCCAGTGTGCTCTGACAACTGATTGACCAAACACCAAGCTCACTCCCACCGCAGGGCCTTTGCATGCGCTGTTTCCTCGACCTGCAATGCCCCTTCCTGCAATCTTTGTTGTGTCTGGCTCAAGCCTTGGTTCCAATGTCACCTCCTCAAAGAGGTTTTGTAAAGTCACTATCGGATCCCCATCAGTGCACATCCTGTCCAGGAGTCAGGAAGTGGTTCAGGGAAGGGCAAGTGACCCGGCACAAACTAAAAGAGATCGGGACTTCCGGAAACAGTTCCCCCGTTCCTAAGAAAGACCCATGGGGAGACATTCACTCTCTTCCTCCCACTGCCAGGGAGCAAAAAATAATGAAGCCCCCCTGGCTGTCCCCATGGCCAACTGCAGCTGTGGCCTTGAGAGGAAGCAGCACTGAAGATGGTGGGGTGGGGGCAGAAGGAGCTGGGGCTTGGAGGACACTGTTGAGCTCCTGGATCCACCAACCCTAATGTCCACCCAACCTCGGCTCTGTGCGCTGATGAATTTTGTACTGGTTGAAGCACATTTGACTTGGGTTTCTGATCTCTGCAGCCAACCCTCAACCCATCCCAACTGGCCACCCTGTGAAGGCTCATCCCACATAGAAATGTGGTCATAGAAAATGGTGGTCAGCTTGAGCTCAGGTGTCGCCCTTAGAGGTGTAGACCCTGGAGCACAGTCAGCCTCTGAGTGGAGTCTAACCTGTGAGTCAAGACCAGGTCCTGAGGACTGCTCCAGCTATGGAGTCCAACCCCAGCTCTCCTAGATCTTGGACTCCTGGTTTGCAAAATGAAGAGAGCTCCTATACCTCCTGGGGTAACCCTGAGTGTTCATTTCAGTTTCATATTTTATTCTTCTTGTAGCCCACTTGTTAGGGAAATTTAAAACTAAACTACACACATTCTCCATTCACACACATACACCTGTTAACTATTTGAATGCATGGCTGTTTCCTCCACACCCACTACATGTCATTAGGGTATATATCAAAGAGTGGAACATCACTCAATTTTTGACTTTTCTCTGATTCATGAGAATTCTATCTGCATGATTTCTAGGATAATGAGAAATGGTAAGACAAGAAGGGCATCACTGAACTCCCTTCCCTGAGCCTCACTTTCCTCATCTGTAAAATGGCTGGGACAGGAGTGGTGCAGTAAGCTAGCCTCCCATAGACCACACACTGCAAATTAGGACACCGCCTCAGACACAGACTGGACATTCTGTTGGTCCTGGAAATCTTCAGTGTGCAGCCGCCTTAGCTACCCCATGACTGAGAACAATTCTGGAACGAAATGGGCTAGAGACAGCGAGCGAGAGCGGAAAGCAGAAAGAAGGAGAAAGAAGAGTGTTGAGGAGGAAGGAGGCAGGAGAGGGGAGAACAGAAGGAGTCAGGAACCAGCCTCCAAGGCTCAGGCTGAGACAGGAGCACCATGCTCCCTGCTGGCGACTGAAAAGCAGGCTGCTTTTGTTTTCATCAGCAATTTTTTTTTTTTTTTTTGAGACAGAGTCTTGCTCTGTTGACCAGGCTGGAGTACAGTGGTGCAATCTTGGCTCACTGCAACCTCTGCATCCTGGATTCAAGCGATTCTCCTGCCTCAGCCTCCCAAGTAGCTGGGACTATAGGCAGTCATCACCATGCCCGGCTAATTTTTGTATATTTAGTAGAGACGGGGTTTCACCATGTTGGCCAGGCTGGTCACAAACTCCTGACCTCAGGTGATCCACCCGCCTTGGCCTCCCAAAATGCCATTTTTGAATGTATCTATTTATATAGATATAAAATGTATCTATAGTTCAGAAAAGCAATGTGGAAAGATATGCACACCAATGAGGAAATTACATTTAATTGATTATAACCGAATCACGTGTGTTTAGACCTGGTCCTGAGGAGATACTCAAGACTCTCTGTGAAGTGACCTCTGTGAAGGCTGGGGCGGGGCAGGTGGCCTCCAGGCTGTGGGGTGGCAGCGCTTGCCCCTGGGTGCCCTGCCCTCACGGCCTGCGCGTCTGGTGGAGTCACTCATTCATTCAGCCATTGCTAGGGGCTGCTTCCTAGTGTACAGGCATGAGATGAGTCCCAGGTGTAAGACAGAAAAGGCCTGCCACTCAGGGGCTTTTCCAGAACGAGAGGCGGGTCACAGATAAGTGAGTGCACATGACTTACATGGAGATGAGGGCTACAGAGGAAAACAAGGCAGGAGAGGCTGCAGCGAGTGGGCATGCTGCAGGGGGTGCCAGCAGGCGCTCTTCTGAGGAGGTGATGTGCGGATAAGAGCCAAAAGGAAGTGAGGTAGGAGGGTGGGGAGGCATCCAAGGGCGAGGCATTCCTGGATGAGGATGCCCAGCAGCGGGGACGAGGAGCTGTCCATGCCTGAGGCCACTGGAGCAGCATCGGACAGAGGATCCGAAGCAGGCACTGAGCCCCACAAGGAATGAGAAAGCTGGGGCCTGGGTCAGCAGACTGTGTGGGTGGAGGGAAGATCAGCGTGGCTGGAACCAGCCCCCAAAGCTCAATGTTGCAAGGGGCTGCTCAGAGTGGATGGAGGCAGCCAGGGAGAGCCCGGAGGCCCCTGGTCCCCACCCTCAGTGTGGGAGTAGCAGGGCTTGGAGAGAGAGAACCAGCTCTGGGGCAGCAGGGACCTCCCCAGGGCCAGGGTGCCCTCAACATGAGAAGGTCAAGGTCAAGGAACCATCAGGGAAGAGCCCAAACAGCTGGACTCTACAGCCTGCCCTCGAGAACACACAGACGCCAAGTAGAAACCTAAGATGGCCTCCGTGGCTGCGGCAATGTCCAGGGCCACAGGTAGCCACGCCCCTCCACGACTCTCCTCCCTCTTCCTTATGGGGAGGCAGAAGGCAGGGCGGAGGAGAAGGAACATCCCCTCAGCTCAAGGAAGTGCCAGGTGAAGCTGCTAGCTGGAGCCAGGGACATTGCTGACTCCTTGGTGTCCTGAGTCAAGGAGGATTCTGCAGCTGCGTGAAGGCTCTGTCAGAAGGAAGTCCCATGATCTATTAGCAATGTCTGTCATGAGCACAGGAGGGGCCATGATCTATTAGCAATGTCTGTCATGAGCACAGGAGGGGCAAGGAGTGGCCTGAGTGCTACTTTCCTCAACCCTGTCTTAAAGCAAAGCCACGACATTTGGCATAACTTAGTTCAAACCCAAGGCCAAACAGACCAAGGCTGAGCACAGCTCATGAAGCTAGTTGTGGTGTGCGAGTGAGGCGTGGGCACTGGCCCTGCCACCAAGAATCCCAGACCCTGCTCTGTACTTCCAGGGCTCTTTGATGATGGCTGTCCCAGCAGAAAGTGGCCGGAGCTCCAGTGTATCCTTAGGACTTATTAGCAGGAAAGCAAGGAAAGGAAACAAAAGAGAGACTCCAGCTCCCATCCCTCCAAGCCTGCGCCACCCGCCCCAAAGCAACAGAACGTGAGCAGGAGACAGCCCAGATGCCAGCACCGAGGATTCATCCACCTCTTCAACCCCCTGCCTGGGCCGCAGACAAGTCAGGACTGGTGCTCAGGCTCAGCTCCCGCCCCCACGGGTCATCTGGTAAAGGCGGCTGCTTACCAGGGAGCTGGGTCCAAACGTGGGTGGGGAGAAGGAAGTACTGGGACCCAGTTTCTCAACCCCAAACCGCACCATCTGAAGAGCACGTGAAGCCCCGGGGAAGGAGGCTGGTGGGCAGGAAAGCGAGCTCCGCGTGGGGTAGCGTGCCAGAGCATGTGCCCCCGCCCCGGCACACACAAGGCTGCCGAGATTCAACTTGTGTGGCCCCACGGCAGGGCTCCAGCCCATCACAGGGGTGGGGGGCGGAGGGGAACGAGCGATTCGAAGGGGCAGGCACACAGGAATACATAGTCACACTCACACTCAGGGACTCTGGCCTAAGCCGAGGGTGGGGCCCGGGCCTCGGTATTTTTTATTTTTACTTTTTTCTTAACTTCCAGGCAGGTTTTAGAAGAACTTCAAACAGGGCCACGAGCGATCCGCGGGAAGGAGGCAGGTTCCCAGCAATGAATTTCTGCCACGGGAAACAGTGAGAGCCCCGTCCTAGGAGCTGTGTAAATGGAGACTTGGTGGGGCTTTGATGAGGAGGTGGTGGGGAAAATCTGAATTCTAAACCTGCGAGGCCTAGTTCCTCTCCCGCTGGTTACCCAGGTGCGTGCACCCGATGGAGCTCCAAGACACGGAAGTCTTCGCGGGAATGGAGTTTGCTGCACTTCCTGCCTGGATGATCTGTAAAAATCCTCTAGGGAGTCTCCAGGCTCTGAGCACCCCCTCGGCACCCACCCCGTTCCTCACCTTTCTTAGAGCAGCCTTTGAATGATCTTATCACCTGCACCGCATACCCCAGCTTGAATCTCTGCAAGGACTTCTGAACATGCTTGGCATGAAGTTCAAATTCAAGGCTCCCAAGAGAAGGCCTGACTCACCACCCTCACTCCCCTCCCCTGCTTCAGCCCCCACAGCCTCCTCCCCGCTCCCCAAAGCTTCCAGGAAACCCCACAGCACAGGTTTCTGCCCCTGCAGGTCCCACAGCCCAGAGCAACCTCTCCGGACCAGCCTGGCCTCATGGGCACCCACTGGGCCCAGAGCTCTCAGCTCACTCACCACAAAATCTTGTCTGCACCCCTCGGGATGGGCTGGGTTCCCTGGGCACCACCCTGACTCTGGGCCTGTTACTATGTATGGATGTGAATGGCGACCCCCTCCTTCCTGTCCTAAATTAACACCCCTAAGGGCAGCCTTTGTGTGGGTGTTCAGCATTGAACCCCAGCCTTCAAGAGTCCAGCATAAAAGAGACTTCAAATACAAATGAAGGAATTCAGTTGGTTTTTGATTTGGGAGACCACAGACCCCTTTGAGACACCTGGAAAAATGGATCCACCTGCCAGAAAAGAAAATACACAGAATCCCTACACACACTCTGGGCCACACAGATGCACTGAGGTCCATCTGGGGGCCCCAGGACATCTGCCAGGGGTCAGGAAGCCTTGTCTGAAAAAGGCCACCAACCGTGCTGACCTGCCTTCTCCCTTGAAAAGTAAAATGAACATAAATTTCAAGCTAGGCTAGGTGAGGAGGAAGAAGCTATTGGCACTAGAGGGTTAGTTTGGGGGTGGGGCTGCTGCTGTCCTCTCTCCAGGACCTTTCTCGACAGCCCCCTGCTCCCCTTGGGTGCTTCCTGGGACCAACCGCAGGCCCCAGAGCTGATAAGCAGATAATAGCTTCCCACATAGCGGCAGGGCAGGTTTGCACCTCAGACCTTTTTCTGCCTTGTGATCAACCTGGAGCCAAGAAGACTGCAACTCCTCCTGAGCCGGCCACCAGACGGCTGTGTCCCAGCTCCTTAGCAGGATGAGAGAAGCACTCTGAGGAGGCCGGGAGCAGTAACTTGCCTGTAATCTCAGTACTTTGGGAGCCAAAAGTGGGAGGATAGCTTGAGCCTAAGAGCTCAAGACCAGCCTAGGCAATATAGGGAGGCCCCATCTCTACAAAAAATAGCCAGTTGTGGTGGCATCCATCTATAGTCCCAGCTACCTGGGAGGCTCAGGTGGGAGGACTGCTCGAGCCCAGGAGGTCAAGACTGCGGTAAGCCATGCTCACACCACTGCACTCCAGCCTGGGCAATGGCGTGAGACCCTGTCTCTAAAAAAAAAAAAAAGAAAGAAAGAAAGAAAGAAAAAGAAAATCACTTTGCCAACAAAGATGTATTCTTTCCTATCGTTGCTTTAACAAATTACCAAACAAATTATCAAAACAATACAAACGGATGATAGCTCTGTGGCTCTGAAGTCCAACACCAGTCTCAGCAGGTAAATGCCAGTGTGGGCAAGATGGGCTCCTTCTGGGGGCTCTAGGGGAGGATCCCTTCCTTGCCTTGTGCAGCTTCTCCAGGCCACCTGCATCACGTGGCTGGTGGCCCCGCTCATCTCCACCCCTCTGTCCTCTGTGCTCACATGGCTCCAACCACAGCTCGCAAAGGCTCTCTCCTAGAAGGACTGATAGGGCCACCCTGCTACACAGAGCCCGTGTATTGGAAGGCCAGCTGATTAGCACCTGTGATTCCAAGGGCAGCCCCACTCCCCTTCGCCCTGGAGGGTGACACGTTCACGGGTTCCAGAGATTAAGACACTGCCATCTTAGAGAGGCTGTTGCCCTGCTCATTGCAAATGGCTTCCTGAAGAGCCAGAGAAACAGCACCCCCAGGCAGCAGCTCCCCTGGCCGGCGGGATGGGATTGGGAATAGGGAGCAAACTGGGTTCCTTGGATCTGGGGGGGTGTCACCCCTCCAGTCCACTGGAAAATGGTTTGTTGTGCGGTTCATTGATTCGAAGCTTTGGTTTTGGTCTGGGAGGAGTCCAGATGCATCTTCTGGCAGACTTGACACTGCATGTGCAGGGGGCGTGAGCCAGGCAAGGGGTGTGGGAAGGCTGTCCACAGACACCCACAGTGCCAGCAGGGCTGGTCCAGGCCAGCCCACCCCCAAAGCCCAAAACCAGAATGCACCTTCTTGGGACCCCAGCACCTGCAGGCCACCAGAGGCTGTCAATGTCGGTTCCCCAATCAGCCTATGGGGAAAGGGATTGCACCCCAGCCACAGCCCCAGTGCCCGGGACAAAGCCAGGCTCCTGTGGGGGCCCCACAAATGCCTGGTGACTTGTCAGAAAGCACTCAGTGGGATTGCTGGGGACACTGAAGCTGGTCCAGGCCAGGCAGATGGTCCTGGCAACATCTGACAGGGAAGAGGGCCTGGGGCAAGGGACAACCCAGACCCCAGAGACCCAATCCCAGGGCTGCCACTTACCTACACCATGCCCTTAGACAAACCACTTACCCTCTTCAAGCCTCAGTTTTCCTCTCTGTGAAGTGGGAGGCCATCTACCTCAGAGCCTCAAGAACCACACAACATGATGGGCTAAAAGCTGTCTGCTCTAGAGGACCTGCAGAGTGCGACCCCCTGGAAGTCTCCTTCACACAATGCGTTAACTGTACTTATATTTACTGTTAATGTTTGATTTGCTTGCAATGAAAATATTAGCTTTAATTTTTAAAAAATTTATTGTAAAGAAACATTTCAAACAAACTGAAAAGTATTGCAAATCATATATTCTTTTTTTGTTGTTGTTTTTGAGACAGAGTCTCGTTCTGTCGCCCAGGCTGGAGTGCAGTGGTGCAATCTTGGCTCACTGCACGCTCCGCCTCCCAGGTTCATGCCATTCTCCTGCCTCAGACTCCCGAGTAGCACAAATCATATATTCTTTAAACACCTACCACCTGGCCAGGTGCAGTGGCTCACGCCTATAATCCCAGCACTTTGGGAGGCCAAGGCAGGTGGATCACTTGAGGTCAGGAGTTTGAGACCAGCCTGGCCAACATGGTGAAACCCTGTCTCTACTAAAAAAATACAAAAATTAGCTGGACACAGTGGTGCACACCTGTAGTCCCAGCTACTCGGGAGGCTGAGACTGGAGAATCACTTGAACCTGGGAGGCAGAAGTTGCAGTGAGCTGAGATCGCACCACTGCACTCCAGCCTGGGTGACAGAGTAAGACTTTGTCTCAAAAAACAAACAAATAAACAACCATATATATATACATACACACATATATACATATATACAAATATACATATATACACATATATTTATCAAGTATTAAAGGTTGCCATGAATTTAAAATATGTTTCATTTTATGAAATAAAGAAACAGCAAACGCTTCTACCTCCCCATTTCTTCCTCCCCCTCCTTCCATGGGGTAAGCCCCCCGGGGGTCTTCCCATCCATGTTTCAGAGTCTTCCCTCATCTCTGTGTAGCTGCAAGCACTGCCATTGTTCTGTCTATTTAAATATCTACATGCTTGGCATTGTATTATACTAATGTTTTGCAACTTGCATTTCTAAGCTAGTTTATTACTTTTACAGAATTAAGATGCTCTGTGTAGGGAAGGATTTGGGGGTTTTCTTCCTGAGCCATCTGGCAAGCACCTGAATGGATTTTGAGTCAGTCCCCTGCTGGGTCCCGCTGGGGCCCTGCTGGGTTCCTGTGGTGAGTCTGTGATCCCCCCGACCTGGGCGTACCTGCCACATTGGCCATCCGCAGGGCTTCCTGGTTCTTGGGTGTCTTGGAGCGGTTCTGGCTGCGCTGTTTGCTCCCCGTGGACCGGATGCTGCGGAAGTGGACCTCCGTGGCCTTGAAGAAAGCCACCATGAAGGGCTGCTTATTCTGGGGCCCGTGCCGCCCAATCAGGCCCGCCAACTTGGGGTTGATGCTCTGCCCTGGACAGGAAGCAGCCAAGTGCACAGAAGAGTAGTTACAGGAGGGCCACGAGCGGGACAGGGCTGCAGAGACGCTATGCCTCCCGGTTCATTCATGAACTCTTTATTCCTCCATCCAGCAAGTATTTATTGAGTACTCACTCTAGGCCAGGTACTGTTTAAGGAACTTGGAACACAACTGCGAAAGCAGCCAAGAAAACGTCCTGTTCTCTGGGTTTCCATGCAAGTGGGGAAGGCAGGCAGGAAATATAAGGGGTGGGGAACCAGGCTGAGGGCTGCGGAAGGTGGCAAGCTAGCGAACCCCTTAAGTGCCACTCACATTCCATTGGCCAAAGTAGGTCATGGTATGTGCCTAATTTCAGGGAGTTGGGGGGCAATCTTGCTGTGTGCCAGGGAAGGTGGGAGCAACTGCAAACAACCCTGATGACTACAGGGGCCATCCGAGTAGAGATCTGGGTAACAGTGAGTGAGGGGGCTCAGTGGATGTTTGGGAAGAGTGTATTCCAGGCAGAGGGAACTGCAGAGGTGAATGTATGGAGGCAGGAGCGAGGAGGGTGTGTTCAAGGGGCAGGGGGGAGTAGCAGGGACAACTGGGAGGGGCAGAAGAGGCATGAGTCAGGTTGGATCCTATGGGCAACACGAGCACCTGCCTCAGCCCAGTGTCCTGCGT
>NW_012114666.1:1633657-1640141 GCF_000951035.1 Colobus angolensis palliatus | reverse complement strand
GCTGGTGTCCCCTAAAATTCACACCCACGAGCACCTGCCTCAGCCCACTGTCCTGCGTTGCTGGTGTCCCCTAAAATTCACACCCACACAGAACCTCAGGATGTGAACTCATTTGGAAGCAGGGTCTTTGCAGATGTGCTGTCGTCAGTTAAAATAAGCTCATACTGGATTAGGATGAGCCTTAATCCAGCAACTAGTGTCCCCACAAGAAGGCCACATAAAGACACAGATGCAGACAGCCCAGGAAAGACAGAGGCCATGAAGCACCAAAGAGTGCCAAGAGCCTCTGAAGCCAGAAGAGGAGGGATTCCTCCCTAGAGCCTTTGTAAGAAGACAACCCTGTGGCACCTTGACCTTGGACTTCTAGCCTCCAGACTGTGAGAGAATAAAGCCCTGTTGTTTCAAGCCACCTAGTGAGTGGAACTTCATATCCAGGGCCCTGGTTAGGACACCAAGGCACTCTGCAAGAAGTGAGAACCACTAGGGTAGGACTTTCAGTGGTTTTTTATAAGGTCACTCAGGCTGCCCCTGGAGACCAGACTGCAGGGGTCAACCTGGAAGCAGGGAGACCAGGTGGAGGCAACAGAATGGTCCAGGTCGGAGGTGACGTGAGACTGGACCCCGGGTGGTAGGGAGGGAGGCTGGTGAGAAATGGCCAGATCCTCAAGAGTTCATTTTTAAAATCCATCTTTAGAATTTATTTTGGTTTTAACTTTTTGCTGTGAAATGATTACAGATTCACAGGAAGTTGAAAGACAATGTACAGGGAGGTCCCAAGTGCCCTTCATCCAGTTTCCCCCAAAGGTGACATCTCAAATAACAAGAACACAGCCTCCAAACCAGGAAAGTGGCGGATTTAGGACTCAATTTGGGGAGGGATTATAAAAGGTGTGAGAAAAAGGGGAGTCTCATAAGACTGGCATGCTCTTGGCCCAAGCCCCTAGAAGAAGACAGGGGCTATTTACCAAGGTAGGGAAACTGAGGCAATGGAGCATAAGCTGGGAAATAGAGGGTGGAAGACAAAATGAAGTTTGGTTTAGCAGATATTATCTGAAATCCCTACCTGACACCAAAAGGAAGGTGTCAGGTGGGCAGCAGAGGTCTGGCCTAGGCTTGATCAACTGATCAATTGGAAGAGATGAGCTCTGCGCTAGTAAGGGAGGCAGCTGGGCCCAGGCCAGACCGCCTTGGTTCAAAGCCCTGCCTCTGTCACTTAATGCACAGCTGGGGCTCAGGGCAGAGCTTTGTGTACCCTAAGTGCTCAATAAATGCTAGCTCAGGGCAGAGTTTTGCACACCCTAAGTATTCAATAAATGCTAGCTCAGGGCAGTGGTCCAGATAGTAATGTAAGTTTGGGCATCCCCAGCATAGAGACGGGATTTAAAGCCAGAAGACTGGATGAGTTCGCCTGGGGAAAATGTGCAGCCTGAGAAGCGATGTGAAGACTGAGCCTAGGTGGCCTCTGTCTTCCACTGAGAGGTCAGGAGAATGCAATGGAGACTGTGCAGGAGTACCCGGTAAGGAAGGATCTGAAAGAAGCTTGGGCAGGAAGAATGGGGACACCAACAGGGTATGGGGTCCCGGAAAACAGGGGAGGAAAGTGGAGGGAGCAAACTCCATGTCCTGTGCTCTGCAGATGGACCTAAGAACACACTATCTCTCCATTGCCTTTGACAGTGATGAGGTCATTGGCAATAGATATGTAATACCATGCCTGGGGGTGATGAGTATTTCAAAGCCAAAAAAAAAAAAAAAAGCATCCAGTGGAAACAAAGCCTGTTTTACACATGACAGCACAAGCTCAGAGAGGCTGAATCACCCACCCAGGGATACCCGGCTTGGAAGCAACAATCAGAATCTGAACCCAGATGAGGACAACAGGGAGTTGGGAGGCTGAGCCTCTGCAGATACGGTGCCCCCAAGTTGGGTGGGAGGGGTCAGAGGCCAGCAAGTGATGGGCCCGTTCACATCTGGAATTAACTTCACCTGGAGTCCCCCAGACGGGCCAGAAGTCAAGAAACCCAGCCTCCCAGGACCAGATCGGCACCAGGGGGTTCACTTTGGTTTTTTAACAACTAATGTTTAAAAGAACAAATCTCCCCCCACCTGCCACTATTCTACCTTAACCCCCTTTAACGTTCGGCTTTCCTGCATTCTTGAGCGGGGTTTCCCCGAGTTCACGCATCTATAATTTGAATGGTTCTATAAAAGAAACCATTAAAGCTGAGCCCCTAGGAATTCTGTTTCCCCCCAGAAGGCTTTTAGGGCAAAATAAAAATGCCTGGCCTGAAAAGCTGATGCTGTTCCAGATACCTTAAATCCACGCGCTGCAAAAAGTCTCTCCGCACCTCTGAGCGGAGGCGTCTGGCTTGCTTTGGGCAGCTGTCAGGACAGCCACATCCAGGGAGCCACAGCCTCACCTGGGAAATGTCAGGACAGAGGGGCAAGAAGTGGGTCTCAAGGGTGTTTAAACCCACATCTGCCACTAACCAGCCTATGCGGGCTGAGAGAGGCAAGCTGTATGCTGGGGCCTGAATTTCCTCATCTGTAAAATGGGGATGATGCCATGAGACACATCTGTTCCCCCTTTCCTTGGTAGCCAACCAGATTTTCATTGAGGCAGTTATGCCTTACATAGACTCTGGCCTTAGAGGTGGGGCCTGTGGTTTAATAAAAGGCAACTAATCCTCTGGCTACAGTGATTAGTTCAGAGATGAGCACATGACCCATTTTGGCCAATGAATGAAGGAGAGGTATCCTGGAGGTTTCTGGAAAAGAAGCCTCCTACTCTAGTGTCCAGAAGGAAGCCTGCCCCCCGCCCCCTCCCCCCGCCCTCTCTCTCTCTCTCAGCAGGATTGAGGGAGGAGGGATGGATGGAGCCACAGAAATGGCCACCATCTGGCAATCACAGGTGACCACGTTTCCAAAGAGGCCACCCTGGTAGAAGGCAGAGCAGAGACACCGGGTCTCTCCTGACATTGCTAAGTCACTGGATCAAGTCAGCCCTGAAGCCCGCATTCTCACTCCAGCCACTAAGATGAAAAACCCTTTGACTGCTTAGTCTGAACTGGTATTTTGGGTTGTTCTTGCCCCTTTCCTAGAGACTTGGGGACATGGAGCATGGTGCCAGCCATCTGGGACCCAACATGGAACAGGTGCTCTGAGAGCCGGTATGGAATCTTCCCCTCTGTCACCGAGTTTGGGAAAAGGTTCAGGTTTTTAACCTAAAGGCTGAACAACACCATGGCAGACACTTATTCACCTTCAACAACAGCAGAGGAATACAGAAAATACACTGGCAATTCCTAAAAAGGGTTTACTATGTAGCCTTCACGTGACCCAACAATTCCACTCCTAGGTGTGTACCCACGAGAACTGAAAACACAGGTTCACACGAAAAACCTGTACACGAGAGTTGGCGGCAGCATTATTTATGGTGGCCAAAAAGTGGAAACAACCCGATGTCCATTAACTAATGAAGGGATAAACAAAATATGGTGTATCCATACAGCGGAATATTGTTTGCCATAAAAAGGTGTCATTTTCTGATCCATGCTACAACACGGACAAACCTGAAACTCGTTACACCAAATGGAAGAAGCCAGATACAAAAGCCACACATTGAATGATCGCATTTCTGTGATATGTCTGGAACGGGTAAATCCATAGAAATAGGAAGTATCTGACTGGTTGCCTAGAGCTAGGGGTTGGGGTAGCAGGGAGTGGCAGTTAAGGGATATTTCGGGGGGAGTGATGGAAATGTACTAGAATTAGACAATGGGATGGCTGCACAACAATGAGAATACACTAAAAAAAAAATAACTGAATTGTACACTTTGAAATGGTGAGTTTTATGTTAGGAAAATTAGATCTCACATTTTTAAAAAACTAAAAAGCAAAACAGGGGTGGGAATGACCCACTCACTGCGCCTTAGAGGGACAGTTTTTATGAGTAACTGTAAGGATGCCTACCGCAGGGTCTGGCTATATACTCAATAAATAAATGCCTGCCTCACCAACAGCAGACTGGGAGCTCACGGCCCACCCCATCCTCAACACAGCCCCAGGGCAGATGCCGCAAGCTCACTTTGCAAAGGAGGAACAAGACTGAGTGAGGAAGGCCTTTGAGCTGGTCCATGGCAAGGCCAAGATTCGAACCCTGGTCTGTCAAAACCAAAGCCTGCATTCTCTGCCATGACAGCCACAAGACCTCGTGCTGCAAACACAACCAAGGCCTCCCTTCCATCTGGGTATACAGTTGGTACTCAACTAGGATCAACGCTCCCCAGAAGGGCGTGGGGCCTACACATGAGCTTGGAAGTCAGCACCCCAGGGGTGGGGAGAGGACAACTTCTCCCAACAGCTAGGTCTTTTTGTCCGTGGTATTCCTTGTAATGTCAAATGCCTGACTATAGTCATTTGGAAGAAATTGGACTGAAATACTCTAAACTCAGTTATCTGACTTTTTCTTGGGGTACAGGGGGCTCTGAAAACAATACCTGATGACTGCAAACAGAGGAAATCACAGAGAAGAACGTAGGCCCTGGAACATCTTACTTAGAGCCCATTTGCAGGCAGCGACCTCCCATCCATCTCCAGGCGCCAGCACCAGCTCTACAATTTGCCAGGCCCAGTGCAAAATGAAAACACAGGACCTCTTGCTCAAAAGTGATTCATCATTTTAAGGTAGGGACAGCAGAAGCAAACCCAGTACAGGGCCCTTCTAAGTTCACCCGCACCCGTGAGGCTTGCCCCATCACACACGCGTGACGCAGACACAGGGTGTGATTCCACGTGATTGGGATTGCACCGTCAATCCTGTTTCATATAACTCTGCCCTTTACGTGATATATTGCAGACATATTTCCACGTCAATGAAACACACACTGACCTCCTCAGGAGGCCACAGAGGAGCTTCGCATCTGGAAACGCTGAGACAGAAGCATCCTTTGCCTCGCCCTCTTCTCCTAATGTAGGTTCTGTGTCCCAGGCTTGAACAACTAACTTGTTTTTTCATTGATTCATTCAGCAACGATTTCTTGAGCACCTACTATGTGCCAGGGGCTGGGGCACATCGGTGAACGAGAACGTGACCACGCAGGGAGCTGACTGGAGAGGGAGATCGGTTCTGGGGTGTAGAGTGCTGTGTCTGATGGTGGCAAGGACTAGGAAGGACCCAGGACAGGGTAGCAGGGACACGACAGTGGGGCACGGTGGGGAAGGTGTCTGGGAGGCAGCTGGAGCACAGAGCGGAGTGAGCCATGGGAGGCCTGGGGAGGGAATATTCCTGGCAGAGGGAATGGCACATGCCAGGTTCATGAGAAATACAGTGTGTTTCAGCACAGTGAGGAGACCAGCGAGGCTGGAGAGAGTGAGCCAGGATCCAGACGGGGTGAGGCTGGAGAGAGTGGGTGAGGAACCAGACGGGGTGAGGCTGGAGAGAGTGGGTGAGGAACCAGACGGGGTGAGGCTGGAGAGAGTGAGCGAGGAACCAGAGAGTGTGAAACCAAAGAGAGTGAGTGAGGAGCCCGAGGGGGTGAGGCCAGAGAGAATGACCAAGGAGCCCGAGGGGGTGAGGCCGAGGTGGGTAGGGGCTGGGTCACGCGGGGTCTCCCAACCTAGCGAGGGATTTGGGCAGGGGGCGATGTGGCCAGGGTTCTGTGGTGGGAGACCCATTCTGAATGCCGTGTGGGGAACCAACAGGACTGGCAGAGAGAGTGGTGGTCCAGAAGCACATCCCCTCCTGCCCGCCCCTCCTCCAGGCCCCACCATGCTCAGGGCTGGCCTCCCTGGAACCCTCACACATACTACCCTCCTCTGCCTCCAAGCTCAACACCCACTGCTCCTGCACAGAAGCCAGCTTTAATGCTGGCTCCAAAGCTTGCTCACCAGACAGGCCACAGCCAGCATGGTGGGCCTGCCCACTCAGGCACGGTCGGCATCGGGGCTGCCTCATGCATGGTGGGATGTTTCGCGGCACCCTTGGCCTCTTCTCACTAATACCATCAGCACCTCTCCATTTCATGACAACCAAAAATGTCTCCAGACATTGCTACATGTCCCCTGGGAGGAAAACCGTCCCTGGTCAAGAGCCGTGGCTGTACAAAAACACTCCCTAAACAAGCCAAGAAAGGAAGATGTGTAAAGGTGAGTCATCGCAGTGGAGTCTGACCTGCAAAACCCGACAGAGAATGCAGCGCTTTATCAAGATGAGATTAATGAACTTAGAAGGTGCATCATGAAGCATCAACCAGTGCCTGAAGATTCATTTACTGAACACGTGTTCACGCCTCGGGTACTAAGCCCAGCACTACCCTGTGCTTTGGGGTGCTCCAGCGGCAAGACAGGCCCAGGCTCTGGTGGGGCCAAAAGAAGGAAAGTTCCCTCCCATAGGGAGCTGCACGCAAATTAGCCTGATTACACCTAGGAAGAAAGAAATGTAGGCCAGGTGTGGTGGCTCACGCCTGTAATCCCAGCACTTTGG
>NW_012114666.1:1628259-1633124 GCF_000951035.1 Colobus angolensis palliatus | reverse complement strand
ACATATTAATGTATTATATATTATATATATAAAAAGCACATTCTAATGTAGGTGTTTGCATCTGTAACATCTATTTTGTTCTAATACCCCAGGAAGGGCTGAGAAAGGTTATTTTGCAGGAGAACAATTCCTTTTCATTTTAT
Source organism: Colobus angolensis palliatus (assembly GCF_000951035.1). Lineage (NCBI taxonomy): Eukaryota > Metazoa > Chordata > Mammalia > Primates > Cercopithecidae > Colobus > Colobus angolensis. The sequence goes on along the minus strand of NW_012114666.1, from coordinate 1,632,981 downwards.
ATTATAAAATATCAGATTTAGTCAGTGCGTGTAACTATTTACTTTATTTGTATTTAAATGTCCTGGACAAGTCACACTGGCTAGGGAGCCAGCCCACATCTGTAAAGCATAGGGGTGAGGTGGGTGAACAAACTGATGTAGGCAGGGAGGCAGGACGTGCATCATATTTTAACCATAAAATCTGTATCTTTGAGAAAGTTGGAAAACATATTTTAGCAGAGGTTTGATAGGTTTTTTTTTTAAAGCCTGCAGATTTGCCCAAGAATAGCAGATTTTGCAAAAAAAAAAAAAAACAAACAAAAAAAACACAGGGTGCCTGATTGAATTTGAATTTCAGATAAACACATAATGTTTGCATCATGGAGGACATGCTGAACTAAGTGATTCTTTCTTGTTCATCTGAAATTCAAGTTTAACTGGGCATCTTGTATTCTATCTGCCAAGATATGCTCCTTAAGGTTGGGATAGAAAGGCTTTCCTGCGGGCTAATGGTATCTGAGCCCTCTGCAGGCTGCAGCAGCCAGGTGGGAAAGAGGCCTGGCCTACCTGAGAGGCAGGTAGAGGGGCCCAGAGGCCATGGCTTTGCTGGTTTCTTCACTGGGACTCAGTGCTTGTCTCTCTGTGGTGTGTTCTGTTGCTTTTTGAAGTCTTAGTTTTTAAGTTACCGTACAGTAAAATCGACTCCTTTTGGTATGCCCATCTGTAAGTGCTAGCGCGTGTACAGATGCCGGTACCCAGCTTCAATGGGGATACAGAACAGCTCCACGCCACAAAGAACTCTCCGAGCTGCCTTTTAGCTCAGTGGCTCCCAACTGGGGTGATGCTGCTCCCCAAGGGACATGTGGCAATGTTTGAGACATTTTTGGTAGTCATAACTGAGCGGTTGCTACTGGCATTGAGTGGGTGGAGGCCAGGGAAGCTGTTAACATCCTAAGATGCACAGGACAGCCCCACAACTGAGAATTACCCAGTGGTGCCAAGGCTGAGAAACTCCGCTTTGTAGTCACGTGGCCCCCACCGCCGGCCTCTGGCAAACACTGACCCACTCACATCCCTATGACTGCATTTTCTAGATATTTCATACCAATGCCACTCTTTGGCATTGGCTTATTCCAACCTGTACAATGCCTTTGAGATCATCCACGTAGCTGCGTATTTCAACAGTTCATTCCTTTTTGCTGTATGTCAGTAGCACAATTTTTATCCATCCATCTGGAGGTTCCAGCTTTGGTGATTACGCATATAATGAGAGACACAGTGTGCAAGTTTTGGGGTGAACTTACCTTGGCATTTTTCCGACATAAAGCAGAAATTGAGTCCTTCACATTGTCAAAACTTCAGGCCTTTGCACACTGTAGGCACCATCTGTTCACAAAGCACCACGGCTACTATTGCCTGAAGAGGCCAGGAAAGCTGTCTGACCACACCTTTGCTCCAATGGTCCAGAGCAGAGTGGAGAAGGCCCAATCACTGCAGGGAGCTGAGGCAGAAGTGGCTGGTGTGGACCCCACAGTCATGCGCGGCGCCCTCGTGCCTGGCCTTCCTCCACCCATGAAGGTTGCACATTAGACCCTTTCCAGCCTCCCCTGCAGCTCCTGCTGGGGATGGATACTGCAGGCTTCTCAGAAGTGTCTTCTTCCCAAAAAAGGCAGGCACATGATGAGATAAACATCCTTCCTTTTTGCCCACTGCATTTTCCTTCCATGCTTGGGGACATGGAGGCAGCCACATTGCCAACCATGATGAGAGAACCTCAGGACAAAATGTCAACGCTGTCAAGGTGAGGGGGCCGGAAGGGAAAAAGCCTCGAGCCTATTGATACTCTAGCCCAGGGGTCAACAAACTACAGCCTGCAGGCCATATCCAGCCCACTGCCCGTTCTTGCAAATAAAGTTTTATTGGAACACAGTCGATGCACAGTCAGGAACACATGACCTGTGGCTACTGTTACACTAAACAGCAGGCAAAACCAAACATCTGATCCTCAAAGCCTAAAATATCTACTCTCTGGTACTTTACTGAAAACCTTTGCTGACCCTGACTCTAACCAACCCTAGATCCACTTACTTCCAGACTTGTTGGGAAAACCATCAATATCCTCATGAGATAAGACATCATTATCTTCAATTATTTGTTAGTATAAGTATTCTGGGTACAGCTGATTCCATCGGTGCTTCTCAACAAAAATGAAAGCCCACCAATGTGTGCCAAGCACCGTGCTGAGCCCGTTCCATGCATCGCTACTTGCTAGAACCTCTCAAGGTAGAATCATAACCCCACATTTACAAAGGAGGAAAGCAAGGTCACAGGCGCAAAGTCACCCACCAGGGATCCAATGCTAGGGAGTGCAGAGATGGAGTCCACTCTGGCCCAGCCAACTGGAGCCTGCGAGCTTGACCCCTGCACCATCTGCCAATCAGTCCAGGTGATGGCAGGGAAAAGAATCCCCCCAAAATTCAGAGAGACTGCCCAGGCATGGACATAGGTGACCTACGGGGACTCCAAAGGTAGGAGGGATTCACTGAGGAATAGAGGGAAAGGCCTCCCAAGAGGAGCCAGGCGGAGGCAGGACTCAGAGTGAGCTGAGGACAGGGCCCAGCCAGTGCATCCGGGCACCACTGGCAAACCCCAGGCGACCTGAGCAAAATCGGCGTGGCCAGCCCAAGGAACCCAGCGAGCTCCGCGAAAAGAGCCTGGAGAGCAGGCAGGGAGCACGGTGGGGCCCCTTGGTAAAGGAGGGGATGCAGCCCACCCACGCCGCACAGGGGTGGCATCTGGGTTTCCTTGTGGCTTCTTTGTTTTCCAGGCCCAGGGCTATAGGCTACCCCTCCAAGGCCCACACCACAAGAATGTTTTTTCATTAATTGTGAAAAACACATTCACTCCAGTCATTTCTCTCGATGGACCAAGGCCCAAGTGACAAGTGAGAACTTAGTTAACACTTGTGACATCTGCCTGGCCCCAGTTACCCAATTCCGCCCTACCCATCCCTGCCATCCCAGCCCGGGAAGGACTGATCCCAGCCAGTGGGTCATCAGGCCTTTTCTTTCCTCTCTCTCTCCGGCTTCTGGACAAACAGGATGTGAAGCAATCGCATGGAGAGAAGGCACCTTGGAGCCAGCTGCACCGTGGGCGGCATCGCTCACCAGCCTTGGCTTTGTGGGGCTTAGTTTCTGCAACCGCCGCAGGCGAGTGGCTCACCTCCTGGCTCGTTCCTCAGCTGCCACAGCTGAGCGTCACATTGGACACCACATGCCCTTCAATCCTTTAAATGCTCTGCAATCCCATCCAATTCAATCTGGAATGAGCATGAAGCGAGACACGTGCTCTCGTGTGTCACAGGAGAGACGCTCGGGGTTCTCTGCATGCAGATAGCCAAAATGCACATGCTCCTGACCCCCAGGCGACTGCAGGAAGCAAAGATGGGGTGCAGGAGGGAGAGAAGGTGCCCTATGGCCTTGGAGCTCAGGGGATGGAGAGCCAGCGCTCACAGGAGCTGGAGAAATGGGTCCCCAACGAGGTAGTATGATATGAGGCAGACAAGGCCTCCCTGATCATCTTCTTGGATCTGAGAGGCAGGGCTGATTGACATGGCCTTCCTGAGTCTCGAGTGATTTCTTCCGCAAACAAGGAAGAGAAGGGGAACACCATGAACCAGGACAAAAGGGTGCAGCCCCTTTCTTGGGACAAATGACCTGCTGCTTCCATGTCTGCAAGGATGAGAGTCTCCCCAGCCCAAATCAGTCTTCATCTCTCCACAGCAGGCTTTGCGGGTGGAAGATGGCACAAGGAAAATGGGTGTGTTGGTTTGCAGAGCAGCAGGAAGCCCTTCTGAACCATACTCAGAGCCTCAGACCTCATCTGTATGGCTTCACCCCTGCCCTTCAGTACATGGTCTCTCATTACTGGTCAGCCTCCTCCTAGAAGAATGTGAGCAACGCAACAGCCAAATCTTCCTTTAGTTCAGGCTGTACCCCTGGTGCCTAGAACAGTCCTTGGCTCGCTACAGGGGCATGCAAATGTTTGTTGAGTGAATAACTGTACATCCAACATAGGTGGAGAAGCTGATTGCTGTAGGAAACTTGTTCTAACAGTGGGGCTGGGGGAAGACCATCATTCATCATTCACTCCCCATGCTGGGATGCAGGGCCCATGAAAATGCAATAATGTCTCTTAAAATCGGAAGATAAAACATGAACTTTTAGTATCTGAGAATGTTTTGGGTTTTAATTCAAAGCTAGCACCTGCGATTCCAGCTACTCAGGAGGCTGAGGCCAGAGGATCGCTTGAGCCTGGCCAGCCTGGGCAAAATAACAAGACCCCATCTCAAAAATAATCTTTAATTTTTAATTCACCCGGAATTATAATATTCATCTTGATACCAACATGACCATAAAACATACTTAAATTTAAATTTTTTTTTTTTTTTTTTTTTGAGACAGAGTCTCACTCTGTGGCCCAGGCTGGAGTGCCGTAGTATGATCTCGGTTCACTGCAACCTCACCACCTCCTGGGTTCAAGTGATTCTCCTGCCTCAGCCGGGACTACAGGTGCGCACCACACCTGGCTAATGGTTGTATTTTTAGTAAAGGCGGGGTTTCACCATGTTGCCCAGGCTGGTCTCACACTCCTGACCTCGTGATCTGCCCGCCTCAGTCTCCTAAAGTGTTGGGATGACAGGCATGAGCCACCGTGCCCAGCTCTAATTTTTTTTTTTTTTTT
>NW_012114666.1:1612189-1628209 GCF_000951035.1 Colobus angolensis palliatus | reverse complement strand
AAAGTGCTGGGATTACAGGCGTGAGCCACTGTGCCTGGCCAAGCTCTACAATTTTTTTTTTTTTTTTGTAACGGAGGGAGGAGCCCATGGAAGTCAAGTGCAGCCCTCGCCACTTCCGCCAAGGGGGCTCCTACAGTGAGTCCTACTGTCTTCTGAGTTCTTTTTGGAAACACTTTCCTTCCCAGGTGAGAAGCCAGGCAAGACCGAACATGTTAGAGGGTCCTGGCATCTCTACCTCTGGACGGCCAGGCTGGGTCCCCTGCACGGGCTCATCTACCCCTCCAAACCCCATCCGGAGGCTGCAGCCTGGTGAACACATTCATTGGAAGATTCTCCAGCAAAGAGGAAGGGGGTTGGAGTCACAATCCTCTGGTCAAAGCCCAGGTCTACACCTGGGAGTCATGAGAAAGTTTCCCAGCCTTCTCAGTTTCTATTTCCTCATCTATAAAATGTTGGTGATATCAATTGTGCTACCTGGGCAGGATTATTGTGAGAACTAAATAAATCAACAATTAGAACATCTAACATTCATGAGCACAGACAGGGAGCTGGGCCCGGGATTCAGCATGTTCTGTGAACTCACTTCCTTCTTCCAGCCGCCCACAGAACCCGTGATGTTATTATGCTCATGGAGCAGACAAAGGAACAAGACCCCAAGAGGTTGGAGCAGCTGCTGAGACTACACAGAGGTGACTGAGGAGCTGTGCTATGACAGGGCCTTGGGTGCCAGAGTATGTATGTGCAGGGGCTGCTCGTCCATCCTGCTTCCAAAAGCTGTACCGACGCTGCCAGCTCAGGGCCTGGCCTGCAGGGAGGGCTCCTCTGCCTTAAGGCCACAAGGTGGGAGGAGCCCCAAGCTGCAGGATTCCCTCCACTCAAGGGTGCCTGGCCTCTCCTCTCCCTCTTCTCTCCTCTGGCTCTCCTCTCTATCCTCTCCTCTCCTCTTGCTCTTCCCCCTCCCCTCCCCTCCCCTCCCCTCCTCTCCTCTCCTCTCCTCACACTCTCCTCTCTATCCTCTCCTTTCTCACAGGGCTCTGGGCAGTGCTAGATTCACCCCGGGTCCCTGACACCAGCATCCAGCGTGGGGTGTAGGACACAGCCAGTCCATGGGTGGGAAGTACAGCCTGGGGGCTGCAACAAGTGGAGAGGCTGCCTCTCCTCTCTTCTGTACTAAGGGAAAGACAAACAGACTCCAGCCCTCATTCCTGCAGCGCCAGCCCATCCCCAGGGAGATGAGACCGGGCTCCCCGCTCGGCCCCTCCTGACGAGCTGCAGGTGCCTGGGAGTTATAGGTCCCTCCCCAGGAGGGCACGCTGGCCCGGAGCGGAGCCCCAGCTGCTGCTGCTGCTCCGCGTGGTGACTCACAGGAGGGCCCAGCTGGGAGGAAGAGGGAACAGACGCACGCTTCCTGGGTGGTCTCAGAAGGGCACCTCCGCACTTTGACCTCAAGACCCCCCACCTGTAGCCAGATGGGAGGGAAGGAGGGCGCCATCTGGGCTTTGGAGTTTTGGAGACCACTGGCAGGCAGGGACTCACGTGGGGTCAAACACCAGGCTTCCGCAATAAGGTCTTTGCTGGCTGCACCCCACTAGAATGGAAGCACACTGGCCCCAATTACTCTCCTCCACATGCCCATTGTGTGCATGAGAAAAGTAAGGCCCCAGGAAGTGTACAGACTCCAAATTCCAGCAGCTGCCAGGGCCCCCTCTACATCCAGGCACAGTGTAACTGCCTAGTGGTTGCAAGGTTCAGGTGACCCTGTCTCTACCCCTTCTGGATGGTGACATGGGCATGGGCACTGCTGCCTGGGCCCCTGTCTTCTCTGGATGCTGGTGCAGGCAGATTATTCTCTGAGTTAAGGTCAGTAAGAAGTTCCCAGGGTAGGGACCAGGGCCTCTGCAGCCAGCTCGGGGCCAGGCACAAAGCAAGTGTGCACTGATTTCTCGGATGCACACCGCCTCCCACAGGCCCTGCTGCCCTTCCCCATGCAGGATCTGGCAGGGGAGGGTTGAGACCGAGAACCCGAGGGGCACCTGTCAGCCCAGGCACCATCTTGTAAACAGGCTGCCACAGGCACTGTGCACAACTTTGCCAGAGTATTGTCACCGGGCCAGGCCTCAAGTTACCCAAATCTTATTTTAAAAGGTGACTAAGGAATAAAAAACTACATGTTGGGTGCAGTGTATACTACTTGACTGACAGGAGCACTAGAATCTCAGACTTCACCACTATATGATCTGTCCATGGAACCAAAACCACGTGTACCCCCCTAAAGCTACTAGGGAAAAAGGGCATATTCCTGGGCGCATCGTCAGAGATCCCCCACGGTGGGTCTGAAATGGAGCCCAGGCACCCGCACGTGCAGTTTGCCCTGCAGGGTGACCCTGATGGACACCAGGCTTGAGATCCTCCACGGTGGGGAAAACAAAGCATTTTCACAGCCATGGTGTCTCGAAAATCCTGGACTCACTTGCTCCTTAGCTCATCCCCAAAAGGTCCAAAACTCCACACAGCCAACTGGCCATTATACACTTTGCCCCTCCCTGACAATCTGAGTGGGTGATCCTCCCCCGACTTGGGCAACCACACCAAACTCACTGCCTGGGCGCGCACAGCACCTGGACAAGCCAAGTCCCTGGGCGGTGACACCACACCCGGCCCCCAGGGCCCTGCCCAGGAGGGGCAAAGAGGGTGTCACGGAGCCAGAGGGGGTCACGGACACAGCATCTAATCCTCGATCTGACTCTAGACAGCAACGTGCAGCCACTAGGCTGCAAGGAACGGAGAGGGTCTCGGGTGGGCTGCTGAAATACGGAGCCCCGGCAGGTTCTCAGGAGCCTCCATTTCCTGCCTGCACCACGGGGATGTGAACCATAGCATCTACCTTGCTGGCTAATTGTGACGATCACAAGAGACAGTGGTGCTTCGTAGCAACCACACACTGAGCAATTAAACTCTTCACTCACATGAGCTCATCTAATCCCTCACAACCACGCTTGGGGATGGAAACTATTATTAACCCCATTTTCCAGATGAGACACATTACGTGACTCACTCTGGGTCACAAGGCCGGAAACAGCAGGGCTGGGATTTGAACCAGGGGAGCCTGGCTCGGGAGCCCGAGCTCTAACCATCGGGCAGCACTGCCTCCACCAATGCTGAGCCTTTCCCCATAACCTGGACAATGCGGGGAGTAGGTGCTGGAGGCAAAAAGGGCAAAAGGACTCTGAATGTGTCTGGGGGGAATGGTGAAGGCAGGAGCGGTACTAGGAGGAGCTGGACACAGGGCTGGCATCAAATAAGAGAAAAATCACCTGAACCAGCTGGGCAGGCAAGACAGAGAAGCACAGAACCCACTGGGGCCCAGTTGGAAGGTCTCCCCAACATCTACAAGTCCACAGAAATGGTTACTGTGAAGAAGGGAATTAAGTCCACCTTAGCCATATTACTTCATTTTTATCTTATCCCTAGAATGCTCCACAGGGGCTTTTAGGGAAAAAGAAGAGTCAAATGATTCTGTTGCTAGATGAGTTTGGAATTCCTTGAGGCAATATTTCCTATCCAGAGACTCATAATGGACACTGGCAAAATAAATGCTCTGATAAGTCCTGCAAAGAAATCTGTTTCATTTATTCAGCCTAGCATTCCTTATACTTAAACGACTGTGAAACTCTTCCTTTTTTCCCTGAGGCACCTACTGGCACTTCACGGAACAGTCTGAGGATTGCTGGTATAGAGCAGGCATCACAAACTTTTTCTGTTAGTATTTCTGAAAATAATACATATTTTCAGCTTAGCAGGCCACAGAGTCTCTGTTACAATTACTCGACTTTGCTGTGAAAGCATAAAAGCAGCCCCATACACAATGTAAACAAACGAGTATGGCTGTGTCAATAAAACATTAGGTATGGACACCAAAATGTACATTTCATGTAATTTTATATGATATTAAATATTCTTCTTCTTTCGATTTTCCTCAATCATTTAAAAATGTGAAACTATTCTTAGATCACAGGCCACACACACACACACACAAATCAGGCTGCAGGCTGACTCTAGTCAGCGGGCTAGAGTTTACCAACCCCTAAGACAGCAATGGAAAGCTCCAGTGTCTTCTAGGACCACTTTTAACTCTCAGGGGCATGGAAACGGGAAGAAGAACAAGTTGCAGGGTCGAGGGGAAGTGGGGGACAAGCAGTAGAAAGAAGACTGGTCTGGGATGCAGGGGACAAGAGTGTGGTGCTAAACTCTTCAGTCCCCTCACATGGCCTGTGGCTTTACGTGAGTAATTCTACAACTCAGGCAGAGCGCATGTTCTGGATGGTCTGGGGTGAGGAGGGTCTCTATTTTCTCACTCAGACTTCCCGCAGGCCTATCAAATGCTGGAATTGTTCCTGCTACCCACATCCTACTGCCAGGCACCTAAGCTGGAGAAAGAGATAAGGGCCCCTAAACTACACTTTGATAAATTGTCCCCAAGATGCTGGCCAGGATGTGCCCCCAGCTCCAGACTAAGGCAGTGGCCTTTGACAGGAAGAAAAAGAGGGAAAGTCCAGGATCAATCAAGGAAAAGGTTATTACATTCAGCTCTATTGTCTTTTTTTTTTCTTTTCTTTTTTGAGATGGATTCTCTCTCTGTTACCCAGGCTGGAGTGCAATGGTGCCATCTGGGCTCACTGCAACCCCCGCCTCCTGGGTTCAAGCGATTCTTCTGCCTCAGCCTCCCGAATAGCTGGGATTATGGGTACGCACCACCACGCCTGGCTATTTTTTTTTGTTTTTTGTTTTTTGTTTTGTATTTTTAGTAGAGACAGGGTTTTACCATGTTGGCCAGGCTGGTTTCAAACTCCTGACCTCAAGTGATCCACCTGCCTCGGCCTCCCAAAGTGCTGGGATTACAGGCGTGAGCCACTGTGCCTGGCCAAGCTCTACTGTCTTAATCCACGTGGCAAACTCCAGCATACGGAAAGTAAAAATTAAACTAAAAAACTGGGGAAATGTTTGCTGCTCAAACTGCAAAGAACCAAAATCATATAGAAAAAGACCAAAACCTACCAGAACAATGGGCAGAGGATATGAACATACCATGTATAGGAAGAAACTGCAAATGGCACACATGAAAAAAATTCCCCACCTCACACAGAATAAGAAAAAAAGCAAAGTCAGGCTACAAGATACCACTTGTTATCTGTTGGATTAGCAAAAATCTACGTTTGAGAACTTGAACTGGCAACAATGGGAAAACAGGCATCCTCACGCACTGCTGGTGGAGACGCAAGTGGAATGGCCTCTAAAGAGGCCAAACTGACATTATCTATCAAAACTACAAATAGGCTAGGCACGGCGGCTCGTGCCTGTAATTCTAGCACTTCAGGAAGCCAAGGCGGGCAGATCACCCGAGGTCAGGAGTTCAAGACCAGCCTGACCAACACGGTAAAACACTGTCTCTACTAAAAATAGAAAAAGTAGCCAGGTATGGTGGCAGGCGCCTGTAGTCCCAGCTACTCAAGCAGCTGAAGCAGGAGGATCGCTTGAACCTAGGAGGCAGAGGTTATAGTGAGCTGAGATCGTGCCATTGCACTCCAACCTGGGCGACACAGTGAGACTCCATCTCAAAAAACAAAAACAAAAACAAAAACAAAACAAAACAAAACAAAAAACTACAAATAGACACCACCACCTTCAGGAACTTGTCCTAGAGTTACACTCAAATGAAAAATGACCTACACACCGAGGTTTCCCACTGAAGCCCTGTTTGTGAGACCAAAAGACTAGAAAGCACCTAGGCATCCATCCCAGGAGAGCTGGGTAAGTCAGTTATGATGATGATGATGATGGTGGTGGTGATGATGATGATGATGACTGCTCTCCTTTACATGTGTATGACAATTAGGTCCTGTTCTAAGCCTCATTACTCAAAGCATGGTCCAGGGACCAGCAGCTTCTGTTACCTGGAGGCTGTCTGAAAACACAGACTCCTCTGCCCCAGGCCAGCTGAATCAGAATCTGCATTTTACCAAGATGCCTGGGAAAATCCCATGCACATTAAGGCACTATTTTTAAAAACTCTTCCCATAATAACCCATTACATCTTGTAACAACTCAATAGCCCAAACCCTCTCATCACCTGCATGCTGGAGATGAGAAAGCCCAGGCTCTGACAGGTTAGGGAAATTGTCCAACGCCACAGTGTGTGTGGGTGGCAGAGCTACATGGACACAAAACATATGGAACAAGGAAGCTCTTTAATGGCTGACAGGACCAATCTCTGAGATAAGTCATCAGTTGGAGAACACTATATATGCCAAGCCACCATTTATGGGAGGGGGAAAAACTGAAAGCTGAATCTCCATGTAATTTCTGAAATACCCAGAGAGCATCTCTGAAAAGAAGGAAACAGCAATTGTCCCTGGGAAGTGGAACTCAGCAGCTGGAGAAGAAAGTGGGAGGGAAACTATTTCGTGTTACACATGTATCGCTCACAGCTCCAAAGGCAAACATTGCGAAGGTGTTTATTCAAAAATAAATGAAAAAAAATGTTTGTTCATAAAACTGGTGGAAGGAAGAAGCTACACAGCTGGAAACCATCATCACTGAATTTTAAGCAAAGTCAAGCTACAAGATACCATTTGTTATCTGTTTGGGGTGGGGAAAAATTAGCATAGAGAAGCCCATTCCCACTTCCCCACTCACCATCCTTCCTTCTTCCCTTCTCAAAGGAGGCAGAACTGTGGTGGGAATGAGAGGTGTGGGGGAGGGCAGACTCACAATGGATTCTCCAGGAATTGGGGACTCAGACCCACATTCAGGTTCTAATGTGGAAGGGACTAATGACTTGCATGAGGGCAACTTTGTCCCACAGGGGACAATCTGGCGATGTCTGGAGACATTTTTGGGTGTCACAACTGGGAGATGCTACTAGCATCTAGTGAGTAAGAGACCAGGGATGCTGCCAAACACCCTGCAGTTCACGGACAGTCCAGAATGTCCTGTGTCCGGTGGTGTCACCCTGGAGCTCTAGTTAAAGTGCAGGTTCTGATGCAGCAGGTCTGGGGCGGGCCCAGGATTATGCATTTCTCATAAGAGGGCTGCCCTCACCCCTGCTGATGTGGGACCACCCTTTGTGTAATGAAGCCTTACCCAATTCTGCTATGGCCAAACATGTAATCTTCTTATGGAAAGAGGGCAAGGGGCTGCTTCCGGTTTGGATCAAAAGGCTGCACATGGAGTACTGGTTGGGAGGGGTGGGGAAGCCTGTTTATGGTGAGGCAAGCATGAGCACTGCTGACACCCTCCTGAAGTCCAGGAGCACAGGCTGCATTAGGACTGGTGGTGGCAGTGGCCGGGGGACTCACCATCCAGCGTCTCCACCGAGAGCTGCAGGCCCAGGTTGTGCCGCGGATTGACCACCCAGTGGTTGCTGGTGGCTGTGATGTCGAACACCAGCCAGCCCTCCTCAGAGGCCCAGAGGGTGCGGCTGTCGAGCAGGAAGAGATCCGATTCCCTGCGAGAGAGGAGGAGAGACACAGGCTTCGCGTCAGCCAGGTCACAGCTCAGCTTCCCCAACAGATGGGAAGCAGAGCCTCATAGGGTGGGAGGGGAGGGAAAGAGTCCACTGGTCCCCCACAAGTGGGAACATCAGACCAAGATCCAGGCACAAAGACCTCTCAGTAGTTGTGGTGAGGAACGAGAGTGCAGAAGAGCTACAAAGAGACACATGCAGGGAACAGGCAGCTGTTACAAGGCAATATCACCCCACAAATTGTTAGGGGCATCCCAGCGGGACAGAGTACAGGAAGACAGGGATTATGCAGCCTCCGTGTTGCTGGAAGAGTCTCAGACAGCAGAAGTTGATAGTGACTGAACTATTCACCATGTGCCAGATACTGTCCCACAGGCTCAACACTACGCTGTCTCATTCAATTCCCACAACCCTAAGTTCATTTCCAGGACGTGCACCATCTTCCTGAGCCCACCAAGAGGTAGGAGGTGAATCTCTGGACTGATGGTATTAACAGTGAAAATCCTTTCATTCTCTCTTCCTCACTTTTTACAGTAGCAAAATGGGTAAAATCATAATTAACTCGATAGGGGATGGAGGGTGGATGGATGGGTAGATGGATAGGTGGGTGGATGGATGGGTATGTGGGTGAATGAGTGAATGGATGGATAGGTGGGTGGATGGATGGGTACATGGGTGAATGAGTGGATGGATGGATGGATGGATGGATGGATAAGTGAATGGATAAGTGAATGGATGGGTAGATGAGTGGGTGGTTGGGTGGATGGGTGGATGGATGGATGAGTAGATGGGTGGGCAGGTAGGTGAATGAGTGGATGGGTAGATGGGTGGATGGATGGATGAATGAGTAGATGAGTAGATGAATAAGTGAGTAGATAAGTGGATTGTTATGTTTCTGGATAGTAGAAATTTAGTATGAAAAATCTTCATAACATTTCTTGCACACTTTTAATAAAGATTCAAAGTTTCAATACTTTAAGTCCTTTAATAGCCAACTAGAATGTTTATACCTCTGTGTTGTACCAGAAACCAAGGCACAATGATGAACAACGTGACACTGGTCCCTGCCCCAGGGCAACAACAGTCTCTATCATACCTGGAGTTACCTAATCTTCCTGGGGATTACAGTGAATCTTCTCTGCTCACACGTAAAGATGTCAGACATACCCTTTATGGAGCACTTACCATGTGCCAGGCTCCGGGTTGAAATGCCTGACCAGTCTCATGTCACTTGGTTCTTACGATACTATGTGGGGTAGATAATATTCCCCATGCCATTGTGCAGAACTCAAAACTGAGGCTCCGAAAGTTTGAGTTATGTGCCCAGGGTTATACCACTAGGACAGTCCAGGCAGGACTGGAAACCAACCAGGCTACCTGCAAGCCCAAGCTTGCAACCATACACAAAGACAGTTCTTCTGGACACTGCCTTTTCAGAGCCTTTCACCAGTCAACCTCATTGGAATGTAACCCACTAAACCACAGGCAGGAGCCGAGCCACCGATGTCCCTTTGATGAGGCACACATCTCCAGTTGGCTCCAGCCCTCAGCTCTCCCTACTAACACTGTGGAAAACCACCCCTATTTATCTTCCTGTCTGACCTGGACAACTCTAGGTTTGTGAGGTCTGCTAGATCATCCTTCTGCTGCATGCCATAATCTGTCAGACATTCATCAGGCACATCAATGTGAACAAGGCTCAGAGAAAGCACATGGGAAACAGATCTGTAATGTTAGTGAGTACTGGGAGATTAACAGACCCAGAGAAGCCTACACAGGGAAGAAGAACTAGAGTCAGAAACAGACAGGAACCAAGGCAGGTGTGAGGGCACAGGGCAATTTTCTCAGGCACAAGCACAGAAGGAACAAATCGGAGCTGCTTTTCCCTCTGGGCCTCTCTCCATCCAAAACTCTGGGGGAGAGAATCCAGTTGGCCCAGTCAAGTCGTGTGCCCACTCCTAGCTATGGGAAGGTGGGCACCCCACAGCAATGGACAGCATCACCAGGACCAAAGATGGGGGCAGGAGTCACCTCATCTCAGGCCCCCCCAAACTCTCCTTTTTAACAACCCCCAGAACCTGATTCAGAAAATGCTTAATTCTGTTATCGCTGTGGTTTCAATGTTTTGTCCTTCCCAAGACTCATGTTGAAAATCCCCAATGCATCATCATTAAGAGGTGGGCCCTTTAGGAGGTGATTAGGCCATTGGGGATGGATTGATGTATTTATGAATGAGTTTGGGAAAGTCTGGTCCCTTTTTGCTTTTCTACCTTTGGCCACGTGAGGACATCTTGTCATCTTGAAGCAGAGGGCAGCCTTCACCAGACACTGACCCTGCCGGACTTCCCAGTCTCCAGGACTATGAGGAATGAGGTTTTTGGTTTTTTTTTTTTTTAAGATTGTAAAGAACTCATTCCTCTCTCAAGCACAGAGAGATGACAGAAGCAAGGAAGTCTTTTTAGAGCCACCCAGGACTTTGAAGACCCTAAGTTTCCCTTTCACATCCAAACTGAATTAAAATAATGAGATGATTTTTCATGACTCATTAACTTCTTCTTCCCCATGCTCTTTTAGAGGTAGTTTCAGGCTGGCTTTGGGGATGTCTACACAGATTTTAAACTTATAAACAAGAATTTCCTGCTGTCTTATCTCCAGTTTGCCTGGATGACTTTCCTGGCTTTGAAAAGCTACCAAGGTTGTCAATGAACCATTAGCTATTCTCAACAATTAGCAGATGAGACAAGAAGCACCACTCCAAGTTGAAACAACTTCTCCTACTGAATCAGGCTCCCAAGGTCCCTGTAGGAAATATCCACACCCCAGCACAGAAGTCACAAACCCAGGTGGTGATTTTGCTGGAAAATTGTTGTTAGCAGGAAAATGTGACCAGATAATCTGGACAGGCCCTCGAGGACAGTGAAACAATGAATGGTAACCAGGGGAACAGAGTGAGGTCTTTAAACAGAGAACGCCTCGCCAAACGATACTGAGCATTCTCTTATTGCAGGCTATGACACTGAGGCCAGATGCTACAGGCCAGCGCTGACTCATCCATGAATCAACGTGAACGCGTCGACTCCCCTCCTTCAAGTCATAGTTTGCAATGTGTCCCAGGCACGTTTAGGAGAGCCAGATCTTCATCGGAAGGCACCGGGAGACAGGAGCCTTGCTGAGATGGGTCAAATGTGAGATGCTAACACGGGCTTTGCTTTCAGACTGAGAGCCCAGGTGTGAGGCTGAACCTCATGGAAAGGACAAGGAAGGAATTACTCAGCAGCCAGGTCCAGTCTGACAGCCGGGAGAGGGGGAATTTCTAGTTGCCACCTCGAGCATCATAAAAGAACACTGGTTCTTACAACCAGGAGAGCACTGAAGGAGCCCTTTGTGACATTTTTATTTACCTTGAACACATTGGCCTCCCTGGCCCAGCCCAGGTGAGAGAAGAGGCAGGGAAGGCTCAGGGTGAAAGGCCTTGAGGAACCTAAATGCGTTCTTTCACCTTTGCTACTGCTGAGAATCTCGGTGCTTTCCACACTTTGGTTCTCCGAATCTTCCCACCAGCCCTTTGAAATGGTCAAAGTCCTGTTACCGTTTTACAGATGAGAAAAGTCGGGGTCAGTGAAAAGAAGCCAATTGTTTGCAGTGACACACCTGATAAGTGGCAGAACCAGGCGACAGTGCAGGAAACCTGACTCAAGAACCTGAGCGCTTAAACCCTGCCACCTCCTTCACTCACCTGGGGACAAGAGACACATAGGAATATGTCGAATCCTGTATGATACGTGCTGTCATCACAGACAGAGAAAATACTAGAGAGGGATGAAACCCGGGTGATGGAGAAGGGATAAGGCAAGGTTATGCCAGATAATTCCTGTGTCTTCATTTCCTCTTATGTAAAATGAGAATAATGCTATCTTTTTCAATGATTAGGAAGAGCCAAGTTAAGACCAGCCTGGCAGCAAACTCCCAGATGCTCCTGAAATATAGTTATTACAAGGTGTATCAGTGTTGGTGTCCATTCTCTGCTAAACTTCAGGAAATCCTAGAATGGGGACTTTACATGTCTTGGCCCCAGAGGTTACGTGACTTGCCCACAGTCCTCCAGTCAACAGACTACATGTCCATTCCAAGCACGTTTACCTTGGACTCCAAAATCTGTCAGAAAAGTGTACTATGTTCACAGTAGTGTTAGATTTTCTGCAAATACGGCTACCAATAATTCCTTGTCTCTGTACGCAGATGCTGCTGTCCCATAAACTTGTGGCGTCTGTTCCCTACCTCTGAAGTCTGGACTGATCACGTAATCTGCTGTGACCAGTAGGACCCAGTGGAACTGAAGCCCTGCCAGGCTCAGGATTAGGATTTAAGAAGCCTATCATTTCTATGTTTGCCCTCTGGGAAGCAAGCCACTGAATCAAGAAATCTGACTACACTGCTAAAGAAGAGACCACATGGAGGGGAAGGAGGCACAGGCCATAAAGGATAAGGATCTATAAACCAGAGAGAGAGAGAGAGAGAGAGAGAGAAACCAAGTCAGTCCCCAGTGAGGTGCCATCTCGGGCCTTCCAGACCTAGTCAAGCTCCTAGCTCCATCAGTGACCACAGAAGATACCAGAAAGAGTAGAAGAACCACCCAGCTAAGCCCTGCCTAAATTCCTGAGCAATAAAATAATGTTGTTTTAAGCTACTACATGTGAGTGGTTAGTTTCAGAGATACATAACCCAAACAACAGTCACATTGTTTATAACAGAAAAACTGAAAACTAACCATCCAGTGAGAGGGACTGGTAAAAACATTATGGCACGTCCAAGGCAACAGAGCCCTGCACAGTCGCTTCAAAGGACCATATAAAGCTACACTTGTTGACAAGGTGGAAATATGATAGGAAAGTATTTAAGAAACAGAATTTGTAGGATGTAAACTTCTGGAAAAATGCAAAATGCAAAAATTGGTGCAAAAAGAAATGAAAATTTTGATTTGCCCAAAAGAAATTGAAATAGGAAGGTCTTTCCCACCCCCATACCCCAGCTGGTTTTATAACCACAAATTTTGCAAATTACCAACAGATAATTCTTTCTTATATAATTTGATCAAGAACATGGAAGAGGGAGAGTTTGAAACCCATATTGTAAAGCTAGCATGCCACTGACTCCCAAAATAGAGAAGGCTAATTTGAACAGATGTTTTCCTAAAGAAGACGTGCAAATGGCCAGTGAGCCATGAAAAGATGCTAAACATCATCAACCATTAGGGAAACACAAACTGAAACCACAGTGAGACAGCACTTCACACCCACTAGGATGACCAGAGCCAAAAGCACAGATGATAACGTGTTACTGGCAAGGACGTGGAAAGTAGAACTCTCATACACTAATGGTAGGATTGGAAAACGGGGCAACCACTCTGGAAAACAGTATGGTGGTGTCTCAAAACGTCAGATGTAGAATTACCATGTGACCCAGCAACTCGACTACCCACAGAAGCAATTAAAATATATGTGCACCCAAAATCTTACACACCAATGTTCATAGCAGGATTATTCACAGCCAAAAAGGTAGAAACAGTGAAGTGTCCACCAACTCACGAACAGATAAACAAAATACAGTAAATTGATACAACAGAATATTATTTGCCATTAAAAACTGAAGTTCTGATAAAGGCTACAACACAGATGAATCTTGAAATCATTATGCTAAGAAAAAGGAGTCAGACTCAAAAGATTGCATAGTGTATGAGTCCATTTCTATGAAATGTCCCAAATAGGCAAATCCATAAAGACAGAAAGTAGGGCCAGGTATGGTGGCTCACGCCTGTAATCCCAGCACTTTGGGAGTTAGAGGTGGGCAGATTGCTTGAGCGCAGGAGTTCAAGACCAGACTGGGCAAGATGGCAAAACCCCGCCTCTACAAAAAATATAAAAATTGGCCAGGCACAGTGACTCACGCCTATAATCCCAGCACTTTGGGAGGCCAAGGCGGGCGGATCACCTGAGGTCGGGAGTTCAAGACCAGCCTGACCAACATGGAGAAACTCCATCTCTGTTAAATTGCGCCACTGTACTCCAGCCTGGGAAACAAGAGCGAAACTCCATCTCATAAATAAATAAATAAATATAAATAAATAAATAAATAAAATAATATATATATAAATTAACCAGGCATGGTGGTACATGCCTGTAGTCCCAGCTACTCGAGCGGCTGAGGCAGGAGAATCGCTTGAGCCCAGGAGGCAGAGGCTGCAGTGAGCTGTGATCACGCTACTGCACTCCAGCCTGAGTGACGGAGTGAGACCCCATCTCAAAAAAAAAGAGAAAAAAAGAAAGATGAGTGGTTGCCAACAGCTAGAGAGGTAGGGAAAATGGGGGTAACTGTTAGTGGGTATGGAGTTTCCTTTCGGGGTGATGAAAACATTCTAACATTAGACAGTGGTGTTGGTTGCACAACTCAGAATGTACCAAAAATCACTGAATCATACACTTTATATCTTAATAAAGTTATGTTTTGAAAATGGATAAGACCAATCTTAGCCCCAAATATAGCGCCCCAAATATAGGTGCCATTATGCTAATAATTGTTTTAAAGTATACACACATCTGCATGAAACATTTATATGCATACAGACCAGAGTGGCAGCAGCAATTCACTGTGAAATATTTTGCTTCCCTTTACAAGCTAACACATGTACATCAATATTGTCTCAATTTAGTAAGCACGTCCTATTTCTGGAAAAAGCTAGATCTGTATGGGGCAACATAGTTCCATGTTATACTTGATCAGCAGAACAAACCTAGGTAAGGTGGCAAGCCTGGCTCTCACCTTCTTTCCTGGGTTCGGACAGCTTTTCCCCCTCCTCTAATCTCACAGAAAGGCAGCAGAGCCAGGGGACAGGCCACATGTCTTTTGTCTATAAACTTGATGATCCTTCTACTTTCTCAGGCTGTTTCTGATTAAAGAAATAGCAAGACCCCAAAAGTCGTCTTCTCTTCTCTTCTGAAATTGGGTTCTCCCATAGCCCTGCTCTACAAGGCATGAGCCGCCGGTGACCCCGATGCCGCAGCACTGAGAGACGTTAATATTTAACCACCAGCCTGGGGACAGTGCGTTGCTGGGCTTTCGGGTGCCTCCTCCCAGGGACACCCAGGTGAACCAGCTGAAATCTAATTCTAGAGGGAGCAGGAGGAGGAACCGCACATCCCCAGGCTCGTTTCCACTGTCTCCCAGCCCACCTTCCCCTGGAAAGTTCTACCACAATGGAAAAGGGGATATTTTAAAATCTCAAACGTGGGAAGACAGGAAGTCCTTTTTTTGGCCTCTGGTTACCTTCCTAGAGGCTATTTAGAGACTGATCCTCATGGGCCTTCACCCACCACTCCACTCCCAGGGGAGTAAGACTCCCATGTGGGATGCAGGACCAGGGCCTCAGCACAAAAACAGATCCCAGGGAAGCTGGCCCTGAAACTCCTCCAGGGCAAAACACAGTGGAGTTAGGAGTCTGAGGATCTCTCTGGCCCTGAGGCACCCAGGCAGGCGTTGGAGCCACAGGAAACACAAATTCCAACGTGGCCACGCAGTGCACACTGCCTCGTTGCCTGGGACAGTCCGTGTCCTGTCTGTGCCCACCGTCAGGGCTCCTTCAGCCTCCTGCCCCTGGGCCCAGCCATCCAGGGTCTTAGGAGCAGAACAGGCCCTTGGAAATCCATTCTGGTCATTTTAATTTTCAGCTTGAAAGATCAGAGAGTTTCTGTCTTACGTATGGGCAGCTGGTGGCTAAACAAGGATTAGACACCAGTTCTGGGCCATAATTTAGGGCAGTGTAATGAAAAATCTTCTCGCCATCACAGCCTGAGAGCCAGCCTGATCTCCCCCTCTGCTACCTTCAGACATAGCCCCCCATCACCTTCAGGGAGCTGGCACAAGCCAGGGTTGGAAGGGCTGCATTTGGAATCACCTGGCTGGTGGACAGGGGCCCTCAGCACCCTGATACCTTGTCCTGGGCACCTACTGCACACAAGTCTCTTAAGCGACACTCTCCCACCTCCAATGAGGTCAGTACAATCTGCATCCCCACTTAATATCACCTTAATACCACCTATTACATGAGGATGGGGATTGTACCAAAAACTGAGGGACAGGGAGGCTCAGGACAGGCCTCCACTGGGAGCAGCAGGTCCCAGGCCAGAGGTTACTCGAAGCACAGAAAGCTGTCTCCAGGGGCCCCACCCAAGTTAGAGGAGGCAGGGCAGGAGAGCACAGGGCTGGCCCAGGCCCACCATCAAAATAAGGAAAACACACTTCAGATGATACGGTAGGCAGAATAACATCCCCTCAGACACATCCAGGTCCTGATCCCGGAAGCTATGAGTAGGTCACCTTCCAGATCCGATTCCGGAAGCTGTGGGTATGCCACCTCCCAGGTCCAATCCCAGAAGCTGTGAGTATGCCACGTCCCAGGTCCTGATCCCGGAAGCTGTGGGTATGCCACCTTCCCGGAAGCTGTG
>NW_012114666.1:1558697-1611773 GCF_000951035.1 Colobus angolensis palliatus | reverse complement strand
AGATTATCCTGGATTATCCTTATGGGCCCAAAAGAATCATAAGGGTCCTGATAACAGGGAAGGCAGGAGGCCAGAGAATAAGAGGTGACAGCAAAAGCAGGGAACAGTGTGGTGTGACTGCGGCTGGGGACCTTGAGCCAAGAAAGGGGGCTCTGTTTCCTAGAAGCCAGAAAAGGCAAGGAAACAGATCCTACCCTAGGCCCTCCAGAAAAGATGCAGCCCTATGGACCCCCTGATGTGGGCCTAGTAAAACCCATTTCAGACTTTAGACCTCCCAAACTCTAAGAGAATAAATGTGTGTTGTCTTAAGCCACTAAGTTGGCGGTCACTTGTTACAGCAGCTAGAGGAACGAATAGTTTCTCTCCTGAGATCCACACTGAAACGCCTCCTCTCCACAGGTGCTCTGCTAAGAGCCAGAGACACAACGGCAGCCAGAGATGGAGCTCCGGGTCCAGACGCTGGGCGTGCGTAGCACAAAAGAGGGTCACTCAAACCCTAATTAAGTAGCGTGCAGGAGGGAAGAGTCCTCTGGGTGAGCAAGACAAAAGCAAAGGACTAGCTGTGAGGTGTGAGGGTGTGCGGGAAGGACGCTCCACAGAAACATCTCCTGTCGGGGGTCAGAGGATGAGCAGCGCTAACACAGCTAAAAGGGCAGGGAAAAGCGTTCCTGGCAGAGAGAACTGAATATAGAAATCATGATGGGAAAGTAGCGAGGAGAGGGCACAGGTACATGATGTCCCCTGCAGGGCCTCTGGCCGGGGGAGGTCAGGTCTTGCTGAGCGCTGGGAAGCCGGGAGGAGTTCTAAGCAGGGGTGGAGATCACAGGCTTTGCCACTCACAGACCCAGCTGACTCTCCCCGACCGCTAGTCTGACTCTCACCCTCGCCTCACCCTGCTGCTCTTTGGAAAACTGCAGGCTGGACATTCTGAAGGCTTGCGTGTTGTGAATGGTTGCTGGGCCGCAAGGATATTCCTCAGAAGAAAAGGAGCAAGAGAGCGAGCCAGCGAGTGCAGCCAGAGCATTCCCAGGCTAGCATGATGTCATGGAGGCAGCACAGGCTTGTGGCTGTGGTGTCAGGCCGGGAAACTGCAACCCGCCGCGCACCTGGAGTCAGCCCAGCAGCAACCCTGGCCTGCAGGGAAGCCCGGGAAGGAGATCAAAGGCGCCCAGGAGGAAGCCGGCCCCACCCTGGCAGCCAGCTCCCGGGTCCAAGGGGTGCCCCTCCTGAGCTGTAGGCTGGGCAGGACCCAGCCCAGGCCCCAGGCTCCCCCACCTCAGCTTCAGGGAATGCCCTACTTTCCTGCCAAATCATAGAACCGTCCCTGGCATCCCCCAGACGGGAAGATGAAGTCAGGGAGGTCCAAGGCTTTTTTAAAATACACTTTCTTGAAGACGGTGCATATCCAGGAAGTCTAAAATTAAAGCTCTGGGGAGTAAGGTGGAAAAATACAGGAAGAGGCACAATATCCTCCTGCCCCAGACGGAGCTCGGGTGGCCACCCACGGCCCTCTCACCCACCCCACGGCTGTCTGTCTCCCTCTGGGCAGGGCCAGCTGACTGCGGACAGCACCCGCCCAGCCACTCATGGGAAGGTCAGGAAGACGCCCGTCCAGTGCCCAGAGGCCAGCATTGTCACAGTCAGAAAGCGAGTCAGTGGCCCTTATGTTCTAGCCCTCAGTTTCTCCACCCACAAGACAAAGGGTTTGGAGTTTTTCAAGACCTCAAAAACTGCAACTTATTAATAGGATAGCTAAGAGAGGAAAATGGGAGGGTCAAAAATCCAAAATGCGCTGTGGTGAAATAAGGTGGGGAAGCGCCACACGACACATTGCTCCTTAGAGATGTCATCATGCACCTTAGCTCTTTAAAGGCTCTGAGAAGTCCTGCTGCAAAGAAATGTCTGCTCCGGCAATGGAGCACAGTTATGAGTTGTTCAAACTTGTGTCTAGGTGCGGATCACAGAGGCAGGGGTTCAAGAGGGACGAGAATCATGGTGACAAATGGAAGGCTCTCCCTTGTTTGAGACACAGCCACCAGCAGAGAATCAGGAGGTCAGGGGCCCGGAGTCCTCTCTGTGATGAAATCCCCAGAGTGGTCCTCTGGTCCCACAGTGGGTGCTCAGGGATGGAGGCTGTAGGGCTCCAGGCTCTGGGTTGAGGAAAACTGGAATTAAATCTCAGTGGGGTAACCCTGAGCAAGTCGGCCTCTGCCCATCAGGTTCTTTTGTTTATAAAATGGAGGTAGCCATGAGGATTGTTCTGAGAATGAGTTAAATGGAAAGATACGCTCAAGACGCCAGCTCAGGGCCAGATACTCAAGGCTCTCAGCTGGTTGGAGCAAACCTCAATGTCAGTGTGAATCTTCCGCTATGGGATTCAAGCAGCCTCGGCTTTTAAAGCAAGATCACAACTGCAGCAAGCTGACACCGACTCAAGATGGAACCATCTCAGAACAAGGCCCTGAGCGAGCCCACTGAACCCTATGGCACCTGAGAGGCAGGCACTGTTGTCCCCTCTCACAGGTGGGAGACTGAGGCTCAGGGAAATGCAGGTAGTGAATGGAGCCAGCCCAGAGCCCCATTCCAGCAAAGCGCCAGCCCTGCACGGTGATGGTTTGATGGCGGAGGGACAGCTGCCACCCAGAGAACCCCGGGGGTTCACTTCCACTCTTCTCACCCCGCACTCCCCCTGCCCCAGCAGCCTGCAGGGGCTGAACAATTAACTGCCCTGCTTCAAACCCTTTAGCAGCTCTTAGGACAAAAAGCCAAAGCTCTCTAATGTGTTCTGTGATAAAGAAGACTATGGTACTGACAGTGCAAACCGAGAAACTGGGGAGAGAGAGGAGGCATTATTATCAACTCCAGGTCACCCAACCTGTAAGGCCCTGGATGGTCTGGCCCCTGTCTCCACAGTCTCCTCCCACCCAGCCCTCCTCATCTGTGCCAGTCTCCAGCCCACCACAGCCCTTCACACATGCTGTTCCCACTGCCTGTGACACTGTTCCCTGCCTTTTCACCTCCCTCACACCTGCCCGTTCTTGAGCTCCCCAGGGAGGCGTCCACTGATGCCCTCCTACTGGCGCATCCACGTCAGATGCCCTCCAAGCCCAAGTCCTCTCCCCTGCGCCATCTGGGCTGGAGTTTCCGTTTGTTTGTATCGTTTTTTGGGTTTTCCTCTTTCCTTGCCAGGTTTTAAGTTTTTTGTCAGCAAGAACCAGCCCTATCTTGTTCAGCCCTGCCTGGAGCAGCCTCTGCACCGGTGCTCTGCACCAAGCACACAGCTTAGCACAGAGCAGGCCTTGGATGCACACTGGACAAACGTGCTGGTATCCTCTGCATCCTTACAGCCAGTGAGGTTTTCCGGTTTCACTTCCAATAGTTTGTATTATTAAAAGAGAAATGGTAAATACTTTTTCAGATTATTCCAGTAGCTCCAGAAATGGCTCTGACTCACAGTTCACTGGGGCCTTAGCCCACCCTATGCCCCACTAGGCGCCCGCTCCCAGGCCATGGGCACCCAGCTGCACATGCTAGTTGAAGGGAGACCCTCGTCAGCCCCTGGGCACCTCCATATCCTCCACCTTCACAGGCCTGGCTGTGGAACCAGGGGGCGGTCGAATTACCTCAAACTGAACCCCGCTGGAAACTGCCAGGTTGCATGGGCTTCCGGTTTAGTGCCCCCATTTCCTGTCCCTGTCACCTCTTCAGAGCTACCTTCTTTCCCCACATCAGGAAAAAATCAAGAGGACTCAGGCAGGCAGAGAGCAACAGCTGAGAAGAAAGCATGTCTCACATTTCCTTTTGGACCCGACTCTTGTCACTCTTTGCTTAAGACACCAGGGTTTGAGCCCCAGAATTTCTGGAAAACTGGAGGCTCTACCCTTCCATTCAACCCAGGCATGATGCATCCGGAAACCCAGGGGAACCGAGCCGCGAGCTGGATTCCAGCCCACAGAACACATCAAGAACTCTGGGGAGACGTCAAGAACTCTGGGGGGTCCCCCCAGAAAAACCTGGGGGGCACTGCAGAGCTTCTGACGCGGCTATGGGGGAAATCCCACACGGATGGGCAGCTCCCTGCGCCTGGCACTGTGGAGGTGGGCGGGCAGCCATGGAGGATGCGGAGACTCATCTTTCTAGACTTCCCCTGGGGGCCGCATTTCCTCCAGCCTCCAGGTCCAGACCAAAATAGAATGAGGTAAATTCAGCCCCTTTCACGCAGCACACTCAAAGAATAAACAAGCACCACAAATACAGTCTTCGAGCTGGGTCATCTTTCCAACCGGCTTTTTTTTTTTTTTTTTTTTTTTTTTTTTTTTTTTTTTTAAGAGAACCACAGGCTGTTTTAAGATTCCAAAGCCAGAGACAGAAAAAGTGCAGCAAAGCAGGGAGACAAGGGGAAAGCAACTTGACAGTGCTTTGCAGACAGAAACAAGTGATGCAATTTCCAAATTCAAGAGTCTCAAAAACAGAGGCTGGGTTGGAACCTCCAGAAAAGGCCAGAGCGGGGTGTCTAAGACTTATTCTCATGGTAGCATCCTTAAGCCAGGGGGGTCCAGGAAGGGGGCAGGCTGAGGACGTCCGCTTGCACTTAGTAGACCCTCACCGGGTCCCAGGAGCTGTGCCGGTGCCAAAGTTGCCCCTTGCCAGGGAGCCCTCCCAGCTGCCCTGTGTGGTTGACACTTGGCCTCTGTCATGCTTCAGCGACCCCAGAGGCAGATCCTGAGTCAAGGACTTGAATGCAACTAGTTTGTCTGAGAGGTGACCCCAGGAACCACCTGGAGGGGACAGGGAAGTGAGGCAGGCTCAGAGATCGTCAAAGCAGAGCACTGTGGGCCTGGGACTCAAGCCGGTCAGAGCCTCCTGGAGACTATGCTCCTGAGGGGTGCACCTGAGGGCGAGGGGGCTGTCCCCTGAGGGTGAGGGGCTGTCCCCTGAGGGTGAGGGGCCGTCTCCTGAGGGCGAGGGGGCTGTCTCCTGAGGGTGAGGGGCTGTCCCCTGAGGGCGAGGGGGCCGTCCCCTGGGGGCGAGGGGGCCGTCTCCTGAGGGTGAGGGGCCGTCCCCTGGGGGCGAGGGGGCCATCTCCTGAGGGTGAGGGGCCGTCTCCTGAGAGTGAGGGGGCTGGGGAATTCTCCATGGGCCTTGACTTTCCGACTCCTCAGTGGGTCAGAGAAAGCTCCCAGCAGAGCTCCCGCATAGGGAAAGGTGTGTGGGGAGGGGAAACCTAGAGGTCTGCGGCTCAGCCGGTCCATCTCTCCGAGGAGAGGTGGAGACCCTGTCCAAGGTCGCAGCTGGTGAGGCTGATGTGGTGGGAGTCACCCCCTGAGGAGCCAGACATGGGCTGGAGGAGAAATGCTGTTTACACATATGGCAAGGACCCCTGCCAGGACAACCTGTGGTGGCATCTGCAGAGAAAAGGCTCAAACACCAGTGATGCAGGGGAAGCTGGAGGATCCCTCTTATGTCAAAGAGCAAGACGAGGGCTTCAGAGATGCTTTTCCTACTGCGCCGTGGGCCCCCGCACGTGGAACACCCAAGGGGAAAGGGATGGAGGCAGGGCTCAGCTGGAGAAAGCTTTCCAAGGAGAATGACCATGACAGGTTTCTTGGGAGGCTCCTGGTTCCAGCCCTCAATCCCACTTGCAAACCTGACTCCCAAACCACCCCCACCCACCCTCTCCCACTTCTGGAACCTGTGGGTTTAACCCCAGAGCAGGAGGCTGAGCCCACTCCCTAAGCCCACAGCATGGAGGGGAAAAGCCTGCTTTTGAGGATACCTCAAGTGCCACCTTTAAAGCACCCCTACCTAGGCCCTGGGAAAGAGTTAGGAGACAAAGAATCCTCACCCCAAAAAGGCTCTTATAATCTAGTTTCCACTCAAGAAGCAAAGCCACGTGGAGTGCTCTGTGCCAGGCACTGGGGTCACCATAGCTGAAAGCCCAGGGGTTACAAGGACTCCCATCTGGGGACCCCGTGTGGCTGTGACCCAGGTCACCCAAGTTCAGAAGACATCGAGCCACAGCCAGAGCGTAAGGATTCGGGTTGAATTTTAAAACAGGTGGGGCTGAGATAGACCGAACAATAGTGGGAGAGGATTCTGCAGCAACTCTCTAGCAAACGCTGGGTGACTGTCACCTTCAGAAACAAGCAAAGCCAGAGAAACACACAGGCAGGAGGAGCCCCAGGAGATGTGGCCACTGAAGGGTAAGTGGCGTCCTGGACAGGACAGAAGGACAAGAAGTAAAAGCAAAGGGATCCAGAATAAATGACTGACTTTCATTAATAAAAATACAGATACTGGGTCCTTAATTACGAAAACTGTACCCTATTTGATGTAAGGTGTTAAAACAGGGGAAACCAGGCGTGTCTGCGCTTCCATGGCTGTGTCTGTGTTTCCGAGGATCTGTCTGTGTTTCCACCTGTTTACGTGTACAGGAGACTGCTGGAAATGAGGCTGGGGCTGAAAGGTATCTGTATAAAGATATCTATCAACACAGGTATCAACAGACATCTATATCCAGGGAGATGGCAAGGCCAGGGCTGACTTCATGGGCGTGTGACCCATGCAGTCACACGGGGCCCAACACACAGAAGTACTCCGAGCTTGGTTTCATGCTGTGCTGTTGCTGTCTTGAAATCCTTTATACATTTTTGACAAGGGGCCCAACATTTTCATTTCGCAGTGGGTCCCAAAAGGGACACAGCCAATCCTGGGAGCTTGTTTTCAAACGTTAATGGTGAAAACTCCATGCGCTACCCCTGACTAGTTGGGGTTAAACGTGGGAACCTGTATTTTTCTCTTCCGATGTATTTCCAGGAGGTTCTGACAACAGCTGGGTTTGAGCACCACCCCGGACAGATGTGTGTGTGAGGAGCTGCACAGCTGGTGTTTGGGGGTAGGTAGCCGTGAGCAAGGTGAATGGGAAGGTGGGAAGAAGACAGGGCGGTCGAGGGACTTCCCACTTAAGTATGTTCAGCTTCGGCTGTGTCACCCAGAGGCACCTGACATCCCTCCCTCCACCCTGTGCTTCTCAGTCAGCGCCACTCTGCACTGTCTCCTAACTCTTCCCCAGGGCCTAGTTAGAGACCCGTTAAAGATGGGACCCTGACAAGGTCTGCTGACATTTTTGGTTTCACAACTGAGTGTTGGGATGTGTCATTGGCATCTGGTGGGCAGAAGCCAGGGCTGCTACTGAATGCCCTAAAATGCCCAGGATGGCCCTTACCCCAGAGAATGAGCCACCCCCAAAGGCCACTACTGTGGAGGATGGAAAATAGAAACCCCGCCTCAAATGACAGGGTGTAAACACTTCAGCTCTCTTGATGGGACTAGGGTGAGGGTGCACCTTTGTCTCCAGAAGGAAGAGTGAGCCAAAGTCACGCTACGGGGTGCTCTGCAGCAGCACCGCTCCCTCACCTGGCCTCACCACCTCCCCACTGACCGATGCTCCTAAAGGCCTTTCTTGGAAACATGTTCTAATCCTTCACTCTCACAGCCACACAATCCTCAGCTGAGGGTCAGCTTCTGAGAAACCTGACCTGAAACCAGTTTCACTTGATGGCAGCTTCACTAAATTGGCAGTGGCTGCCTCATTTAGAGACCTGTACCAAGGATCCAGGGAAAGGGAGGGCTGGGATCCATTAGCAATGCCTGCCTTGGTCCCGGGAGGAGAAGGGTGGCTTGCATGCTGGAATGCAAGGCCAGGTGTCAGCTTTCCTTCTTCCTTTCTTGGGGTGGCAAAATGGAAAGCCATGGGCATTACTGAGGAAAAAGAAGAATATGGCACCGACAGAGGTGGCAATAGGAAGACAAAGGAAGAAGCAGGATTTGGAAGAACCTTGAGTATTTACCCACATGCCTACTTCCAATCTGAACTTGAAATAGCTTCATTAATTGTGGTCGTCTCCTTTAAAACATCATTTTCCTGGTAAGCCTATATTCCTCACCCTTAGAGTTAATATTTGAGCAGACACTTTTCTTCCCAGCTACAGATGACTGCTTATGACCAAATTGAAAAATACTAATTCTCTTTGTCTCCTGCCAAAAAGGCTAAAGCGATTACAGATCCTGATTCGAAACACAGATGTTAATACATTTAGAAAAATGAGCTTCTATAGGCAAGCAGAGGCCCAGGGCCAAGCATGAAGTGC
This sequence comes from Colobus angolensis palliatus, assembly GCF_000951035.1. Lineage (NCBI taxonomy): Eukaryota > Metazoa > Chordata > Mammalia > Primates > Cercopithecidae > Colobus > Colobus angolensis. The sequence continues at coordinate 1,603,623 of NW_012114666.1, read as the reverse complement.
TTTTGGAATCAAAGTACCAAATCAAGTTATCCAGAGAGCTGCCTCCACGAAAGCCTATTCTCCCCAAATGCATTCCAGTGTAAAGAACCCCAGGCTGCCGCACACATGCTGATGTCTCCCCTATTTGCAAACAAGAACCGACCTACCCTTGGGTACCCACTGGCACACAGCTCTAAATAACGCAATTATAATCATCACAGGGAAACATCCATAGGATCAAAAAGTATCATAATTACAAGCAATTTTCACTTTTTGGAAACTGGGCTCAGATGCTGAAGAAAAAAGGCATTCTCGAGTTTCAGTTCTGGAAGAGAAAGCATGTTGGAGCGTTTGCTAGGACGGACTAGCCCCAGGGCAAAGATACTGTGGCCAGCACCCGCTCATCCAGCAGGCATCTGCTGTGCGTGCGCTGGGGCACACAGGACCAGACCATGCAGTGTGTGAATTCAGGAGGCCCACATCCTCAAAGGAGAGGCCGGGTCACGCTTTCATCCTTTCATGCATTCAGTGTCTTACTGAGCACCTATTACGCACCAGGCTCTAGGAAAAATGGATACCACAGTGAGCAAAACGAACAAAACTCCTGCCCTTGTGGAGCCTCCGTCACTGTCTCTGCTGGGCCCCACTCAGATCCCACTCAGATCTTCACTATGCACCCCACGCTGGCTCAGCAAGGGTCTACATGCTGTCCAAGTCCATGCAACTTCCAAGGGGTGGAATAAGAGGCGGCTCCAGGTGCATCTGCAAAGCCTCACTACACACTGCTGGGACAGGCTGGGCAGGTCACTGGTCTCTGCCTCAGTTTCCTTGTGTGGAAAATACGAATTGCCCCACCATTTCCCAATTTACAGGACTGGACTGCTATGAGGAGAAAGAAAACAGTGTATCCACCAGCCAAGGAAGAAAAACATATGTGACTGGGGAAAGATGTAAGCTTCTCATCCTTAACCCCCAACCCAGAATTGTGCCCGCATTTCCTTGTCTGTGAAAAAGGGTGTGGAAGGAGGCACGGTGGCTCATGTCCGTAATCACAACACTCTGGGAGGCCAAGGCAGGAGAATAACTTGAGGCCAAGAGTTCGAGATCAGCCTGGACAACATAGTGAGACCTCATCTCTACAAAAGTAAAAAACTAGCCAGACATCGTGGTGTGTGCCTGTGGTCCTAGCTACTTGAGAGGCTCAGGTAGGAGAATTGCTCCAACGCAGGAGGTCGAGGCTGCAGCGAGCTGTGATCACGCCACCGCACTCCAGCAGAGCAACAGAGCAAGACCCTGTCTATCTCTAAAAAAAAAAAAAAAAAAAAAAAAAAAAAGAGGAGTGGGCAGGGATAAGGGTGCCTCCATGGGGGTTTGTTGTGGGAAGCAGTAAAAAGTCCCTGTTGCATACAATTAGCTTTTGTCATCATGACTGTTCCCAAAGGCAGACATCCCTTCTCCCAGTATAGACAAGCTTCATGGGAGAAAGGAGGCTCAGAGATCGCATTGTGGACCCGGCTAAATCGATGGAAACATAAAGGGAGCAGACCTTTCTCACAGATGGCCTACAAGAGGGCAGGACTGACCACCTTGTGGGGACACCCGCTCAGCTTCAGCGCACATGATATAACACCTATGGGGAATCAGGGAAAATGCGGGCAACCTGCTGAGCCCCCGCCCGCCATGAACACTCAGCGAACGGAATCTGTTGCCGTTGATTCCCAGCCACCACCTGTATGCTCCCTGTGAAGCCAGGCTTGGGATGAATTATGGGAAGAAATAACAGGGACAGAGATCAAAAAGAGCCACCAAGGCCCACCAGATGGCCTCAGACCACAGGACAGGAAGCCAATGGGCATTTGGCCCCCAGATGCTGAATAGGGGATGCTGGCCGTGTCTCCAGCATTAACTGGATTGAACACAGTGGTTTGCCGTCTCTGCCCAGCTGGGTGGCTTTTTCCAGAGGGATCCCTGCAGATCCATGAGAGGACCCCAAGTGGAACCAAAAACATTAAGGCCTGCCACTCTCGCTCAGGCAGCTTCAGCCTGGGTTCTGGAGTGGGGCCCAGAGAAAGGGGCTGCGAGGAAAAATGCCAAAGCTCCTTGGTGAGGACCGCTTTCCTCTGACCTTCTAGGATATCCTGGAAGTTCCCAGTAGCCAGAAGGAATCCTCCTTGCCTTCTGAAAAGGCTACTCAGGAAGTTGAACTGACACATCCTGAGAAGGCAGCTCAAAACCAGAGCTCATGCCCTGGGGCTGAGGTGTAGTGGCAAGAGGTTGAAGTCAGGAGATGAGGAAACAGGCACATAGCCTTCAGGAGCAGCAAGAAGCTCCAGAGGCTTCCAGAAGCTTCCAGAAGCCTCTGGAGCCAGAGTCCAAAGGGATCTTCACCCTTAGCCAGTCCCTTTCCTGTGCCATTGAGACTGACAAATGTGTTCTGGACTATACTTTGGGCTCAGTCTTATAGCAAGAAAAACAGTCTTCTCTGAGACACCAAGCTGAAGGGAACATGGAATGTGTCAGAGAAGGCCAACATGGTGAAACCCCATCTCCGCTAAAAATAAAAAAATTAGCCAGGCGTGGTGGTACACACCTGTAATCCCAGCTACTTGGGAGGCTGAGGCAGGAGAATCACTTGAACCTGGGAGGTGGAGGTTCCAGTGAGCTGAGATGGTGCCATTGCACTCCAGCCTGGGCGACAGAGTGCGACTCCATCTCTCTCTCTTAAAAAAAAAAACCAAAAAAAAAAAAACCAACTATTTCCTTCCTCTTGGGCATGTAAGACAGCTCATGGGTGAGAAATTAGAGAGATCTTAGCCACCTGTTCATACCCTAGCACACAGGGAGCTTTTAAAGCACACCAATGACAGTTCAGCCCCTACGGATCAGGACTATTAAAAGGTTCTGTAATTCTAATGCACAGCTAAGGCTGAAAACCAACTCAGGACTCATCAATGGACCCATCTGAGCCCCAGGTGAGGAAATCAGCACTATGGGAATCACTGAGGCACGGCCATGGCTAAGATGGTGAGTGCTGGAATCTAAGAGCTTGGGTTCGAGTCCCACCTCTGCCGCTTTGTAGCTGTGTGCTCTCGGGCAAGCTACTTCCCACCTCTGAGCCAGGCTCTGCACCTGTAAAATGGGGATGATACATCTTCATAGGAAACTTTCCAAGGCGTGAAACAAAGCTGAAATGTCCAGCACAGCCATAAATAGTAAGCACCACACAACGAGATGCCTCAACCACAGGGTGGAGACATGCTCTGGAACGTGACCATGGCTCTCTGCCCAAACACGCTCATGGGGGCTGACGGCAGGGCAAAATCCACCCAGAGTCTTGCTACCAAGTCATGAATCTGCACATCACAAGTTGCCGCCACCCCAGCATCCCCAGGAGAGGACTGGGCAAGGAGCCCTTGGCCCACTGCCCAAGGGCTGTCCTGTGAGGGGGCTGCAGCATTCCTCCTACCACATCCAGCCCCATCTACCTTCTCAGGTTCATGGACCAAAATCATCAGGGCATCCCCAGGGAGCTTGTCTGAGAGGCAGAAACTCAGGGCCCCCATCCCAGGTCTGGTTGAGGGCAAGAGCCTCTGCCTAGGCTGAACGTACCCAGGAAGCTGAGCCCAGGCCTCCTCTGCCAATCCATCCTGTGCAGTGGGGACAGGCAGGGGGCAGCTCCCTCTTCCTCAGAGTGACTCAGACTGCAGCTGATCCAAATCTTGGCCCTGGAGACCACACTGAGGTCACCCTCCTGGCAGCCAAAGTTGCTGAGATGAACCAGGGGACATTTTCATCCAGCTGCCGACATCATCTCGACCTTGGTGGCAGCTGACTCCCTTGGAGCAGATTCTGCTGCCCTGACTGGCCTTGGCTTCCCAGGGAGGTTCTCATAGGCCAGCTCCCAAAGCAGAGTGTATCACCTACATGTGGGGCAGTGCTGCGGAGCAGGGCAAGCCTGGGATATGCTCGGGGAGAGACGGGGAAGGCTGGGATGGAAGATGCCAGGTCCCAGTTCCACAGTAGAAACAGGGCAAACAGCATGACCCCTACCCCAAACATCTTCACCTTCACCTGGAACCAAAATCTGCACCAATGGGGAGAGTAGCAAGTCCAGCTCCTGGAAGCCAGGCCCCAGCTGGCCTGGCCTCAGGCCTGGGGTTCAGAAAATGAGGATAAGACTCCAATCCTTTAGCAGTCCCCTCTCGCCCCAGCGAGGCCTCTGGAGCCAAGGCCACTGTCCCCAGACCTGCCTCTTAGCCCCCACTCGCTCCACAGCCCGCCAAGGGTGGATCCAACTTGTCTTTCCAGCTGTCTGGGACCGCGCTTTAAACAGAGCCACAGGGCTGTGGAAGGCCTCCAGCTCAGCTCATTATCGGAATTTAATCTGGATTCCAAGAGATCAAGAGGACTCAGTGGAAAGTGACTCCCACAAGGGGAGAGACGCTGAGGCCGACCCAAAGCCAGCTAATCCCCGGCACCCCCAGGGCTTTCCTGGAGCTCAGGCACAACTTGTCAGATGTCCCAGCCCTGCACAGCTGGACGGCTGGCGGCACAGAGACCGAGGCAGCCACACGGCGGGGGCAGCAGGGCAGGGTCTGGGCTCCCCTGGGCTGAGATCTACAGGAGGCCTTCAGCTGGAAGAAGCCGTGCGGGCCCAGGCTGGGGACACGCAAAGAATAGCCCCATCTCTGAACAGGTGAGCTGGCAGAAGCGTGGGGGATTCGAAGAGCATTTTCAAGCTCGGGCCTTTGTTCCCACTGGGAGACTGCAGAATTAGGGGAACTGGCTCAGTGGACATACACAGGAAGGCAGTGCCACAGCCACCACCCAGGGCTCTTATTTTCCCAGGGAGGTCTTGCTCCACTTCCTGCTGTGATGACGATGATACTAACGCAGGTGACCATTTATTGAGCACTTCCGGTGTGTGAGACACTGTTGTAAGTATGTCACCCCCTTCCATCCACAGCACAACTCTGGAAGGGAGATCCAATTATTATCCCCATTTTACAAAGGAAAAAACTGAGGCTCTGAGAGATGACTCTTTCCCAAGGTCACACGGGTACCTGGTGGCAGGATTTGAATCCATGCTCTTAATAGCTAGGGAACTACATAATAGGGGTATCTTGGTTCTAGATTCAAAAACAAAACAACCTGTCCAAAAAAATGAATAAATAATGTTTGTCTAATTTAACCATTTAACTTCTGAAGAATGGAGGCTTTGCTGCAGGAGGCACAGGAAGAACATGTAGAAACCTAAAGAAAGCGGCTTGGTCTTTCCCTCCACTGCTTCTCACCCTGCTCCCTTCCCTGCTCAGTGCTCCCACCTGCCATGTCCTCTCCTCTGCTGGAGCATGAGCTTCCAGAGGGCACAGACTCATGTCTAGTTCGTTCTGGTCGATGCCCTGAGGCATGGCATGCAGCAGGTACCTGTGCTGAGGGGGGACTCAGCCACCCAGCAGCCCAGAAGCCCCCAGGAGCAGGACCCCAGCACCAGAATGGGCATCCCCAGCCCAAGTTGCTTGTTGCCAGCAGCCTGGCAGGGAGGACGCCTGGAATGCCCGTCCCTGCTCCAAACACAGTGCTCAGGCCTGCTGCCCAACTCTGCAGCCCTCAGGATCCACCCCGTGGATCTCAGGCAAGACAGCAGAGACACCTCAGATCATGATGGGACCAGGTACCCATGAAGCCAGCAGGAAGGACCAAGAGCTGCCAGAGCTGAGTGGAGAATCCAGATAACAGCCTGGACACAGAGGTTGTGGTTTCATCCTAAGAAAGAAGTTCCCTGGCTGCTGGGAGTAGATGCCGATGTCACCTCCCAGGAGAGCTGCTCAGCAGTGTCTACCAAAGCCACCCACATGTGGGCTCTCTGACCCCACAATTCTACCTCTAGAACCTTATCGGACTGATAGACATGAACAGGTGTGTCAGCGAGGGTACCTGCCCCGCGGCACCGTCCATCAGAGAACAGAGAGGCCAGTGTGCACACATGTAAGACAGCACACCTCATGCTGTGGAACAATGAGGTGACTCAGAGGACGAGGGCACCCCGCGTGAACCACTGGAAAGGGCTGCCGAGGTTCATCATCCAACAACAAAAGCCAGGGGCAGGAGTGAATGCACTGTGGGGTGCCACAGGTGAAAACAGCAACACAGATCCCTTGGCTGATTTCAGGAGACTCAAGAAACTGGCAGCAGGGGCTGCCTCAGCAGGAGCTGGGAGCCTTCATTTTCACTGTGGTTCCTTCTCTTTCCTTTTGATTTTATACCATGAGCATGTCTTGCCTACTCAAAAACTCTTTTTTTTTTTTTTTTTTTTTTGAGAGAGTCTCGCTCTGTCACCCAGGCTGGAGTGCAGTGGCACCATCTTGGCTCACTGCAACTTTCTCCTCCTGGGTTCAAGCAATTCTCCTGCCTCAGCCTCCCAAGTAGCTGGGATTACAGGCACGTGCCACTATACCTGGCTAATTTTTATATTTTTAGTAGAGACGGGGTTTCACCATGTTGGCCAGGCTGGTCTCGAACTCCTGACCTCAAATGATCCACCCACCTTGGCCTTCCGAAGTGCTGGGATTACAGGCATGAGCTATCATACCCAGCCTAAAAACAAATTTTTGAAAGAAATATCGTTCATAAGCGTGGGCTCCAGCTTTGCAAACCTGGGCTCATGTCCTAACGTGGCCACGTTCTCTCTGGGTGGCCTCATTCTTTGGCTTCGGGCCACTTTAGTTCTCCCCATTTTACAGATGAGCCACCACTTCTGAAGGCTACTGTGAATGTGAAACAAGATATCTCAAGTGAAAAACACTGGAAACACTCAAGACAGTTTTGTTTTCTTGGTATTTAGATGACCACCCCCCGCCCCCACCAAATAGCAGTGCTTGGCAAACGTGGCTGTGATGGTTTTTCTGTCCCTGTCTATGGTAACAAGTCCCCTTTCTAGCTGAAGATGCTAGGCCTGCACATCACAAGGAGGTGCCCACACCAGCTTTCTTCCATTAATTTCCCTGCCCAGTGGGGACGGTAGACGTCTGACAGCCTGAGGGGTCCAGTAACCCAGCCACTAAGTAATAGGACCTTGGTCATTTTCGCCTCTGGACTGTCTGAATAGAATGCACCTGCTAAATGTCCCAGCCCTTTTTCTTAGCCTCCTTACTTCTCACAAGACCTTGAAATTAATGCATCTCGATAAATTAAAGACTTTCAACACACATGTTTGGTTTCTGACCTAGTGATTCTTGGAAGCTAAGAGTTCTCTGTTTATTTTTGGTTTGGGTTTTTTTCTTCCCCTAACATTTTATTTTAGATGGCCACCTTAATTAGTTGCCTGACATCGTGCACTGGGTTTCAGAGTAAGGAATGGGAGAGAGGTAGCCCTTCAAAAATGTTTCTTCCCCTTCCCCTTTTCTTCTATGTCCCTTAGCACCCAGCCAGATCCAGACTGCCTATTATACTCATATGGTACCAGGCATCCTCGGGCTCCCTGTCCTTCTACTATTCCTGAATTCGTTGTCGGTCATGGTTTTAAGAAAGTGACATACACCATACACCTTCTTTAGAAGGGATAATCTGGTACAGGGCCTGGCACGTGGCTGCACCAATCTGTTCCATCCTCTGGCCATCACCCCCTTTTTCCTCTGCCCCCAGAGGAAACTCAGCACCTCTCCCAGATACTCGTACAGCACCCACCTGCCCAAGTGTTCCTGGAGCACCTGATAAACGCTGATCCGGAACGTCTCATTGTCGAAGCGTTCCCGGATGTAGTCCTTGTAGATCCGGAATTCGGCTGCCGTGACAGCTTCTCCTTCTGGGATCTTGGAAAGATCAAACCGGAACTCTCGATGGTGGTAGCGTGGGTGGAAGAATTCCTTGTCATGTTCCACTGGAAGAGGAAGAGAACACACACCAACACCGAAAGCTTATTAGTGTCTGGGTTTCACTCTCAGGCTCTGAGTTCAAGCATCTTGCCTAAGCTAGATGGAGGCATTCCTGTTGCCAGTGACCCCAGTGACAACTGCTCCTTCCGCACTGACACACTGCAGACTGGAGGGTCACCGGCTCAGACCCCACGGTCCCCATGGTCATCCTGAACGACAAGAGCGTGATTTTGCGTCCAACCTGCTGGGAAAAGTAGAGCACTAACCACAGCCATCCAAGAGGTCCTGGCCAGACTCAGGTCCCAGGGGCTCAGGCCTGGGTTGGAATCTGGCCTTAGCCGACAACCAACAGAGTGGCCCTAGATAAGGTAACAAAAAACCTCTATGGAACCCAATTTCATCATCTAAAAAATGGGGATCATAATCCTCCTTCATGGGTTGTGGTCTGGGTTGAATGATCTCATTCACACAAATAGTTTAACATCTGCTAGGGCTGGATAACTGTTAGCTATTGCTGGTAAGCAGAAACCTTACTGTGCCTACTATGGGACGTCTCAGGGGTTCTCAACCCTGAAAGCACATGAAAATCATTGTGGACACTTTTAGAAAATATCGATGTCCTGGCCCAGGTGTGGGCTGGTAAACATTTAACAACCGGCTTTCTGGGACCTGATCTGAAGTGCCTGCTGACTCCACAGTGTAAATACCACCATCTTGGCAGATTTCAAGATACCAATGTGAGGTTGCTGGACATGGATGGGAAGAGAAGCACACAGCGGGCTCCAGCATACAGCTACTCCTACCCCCTCCTGAACCAAGGGAATCAATATCTTTTTAAAGCACCCCCAGATATTTCTAATGAGGTGCCAAGGTTTACAGCCACAGCAGTAGACTAACAGCAGTACAAGAAGTGAATGGCAGAGTGGGGGTGGGGGTTGAAAATGACTTCACGACAAAATAAGGCAAAAGGCCTCCACCCTTCTGCCTTCTCCTGGCAGCAATATTAGACTAAGATGTCATTTCCATTTCATGAATGATAAGCACCAGGATGAAAGCCCAGGAATGGTGTTTCTGGGTTGAGAGCTGTGGCTCCTGTGGATCATGCCCCCTCTGGACCAACACAGAGCAGGAATGACACTGGGAGCCACAGAGTGCTGGAAGGGACAGAATGACCACACTCAGGCCAGTGGGCAGAACCTCCAGACACCTTTCATCTGCTGGAAAATACAAGCCCATCTCCACTTCCTGTCTGGGGGTGGGGAACTGGAGAGAGAGGGAGAAAGAGCAGAACCAGTTTGGCCACCAGATTGGCCAGAAGAAAGGAGAAATACGATCAGCAAGCTCCAGCTCTCAGGCTGGGTTATGGCTGCCTGGCTCCCAGTGAGACAGCAAGATGGGAACACCAATGAGGAAGAAGTTCACAGCACTGGCAGCCCCAAGACCCCGGCTGCACTGCTCCATTAAAAATAATCTGGTTTAAACCTCAACAATAGTCCAAAGAGAGAGCCGGGTGAGAGCACGGAGCGTGGGGGAATTATCCACTCAGGCTGTTTCCTATCAGGAAGAAGGGGCAGATGGAGTCCCTGAGGCTGGGGGCCCTGGCTGGGCACAGGAGCATCCCTGTCTTTGGAGACACCTCAGGAAGATGACTTTTGAACCACAGGTGCTAGAATCCTGGGCCATATATGGAGAGCTGGCAGGAGGGAAGGACTCTCCAGAAACTGTTCCAGGGTTCCTCCAGATGACCGTCCTCCTTGTCACTACACGCCCCTCATGCCCACAAGGAACCCTTCTCTCCTGACTAATCTATGGGACAGGCCATGATTCCACAGTGTAAACACTGCCGTTCTGGCAGATTTCAAGCTACCAACGTGAGGTCGCTGGACATGGATGGCAAGAGAAGCACACAGAGGGCTCCAGCACACAGCTACTCCTACCCCTTCCTGAACCAAGGGAATCAATATCTTTTTAAAGCACCCCCAGATATTTCTAATGAGGTGCCAAGGTTTACAGCCACAGCAGTAGACTAACAGCAGTAAAATAAGTGAATGGCAGAGTGGGGGTGGGGGTTGAAAGAGAGGGAGAAGGCCATGGGGATGTCACCAATCCCCCCCTTTGATTTACAGAGAAAGCAGGAGTCTCTGTAAAGGGCAGCCACTTGGGAACCAAGTGAGCCTCCGGAGGTGACCCCAGGTGGGAAGGCAGGGCAAAGGGTCTGACTGTGTACCGTGGGACTGCCCGGGGCCAGTCCTCTGTCACCTTTCCAGTTCAGTCAACCCTCATGCCAGCCCTAAAAGGTGAGCAGCCCGAGGAGGTGAGTACAATCCCACATGGGTAGGTGGAGCATGCACCTGAGACCCAGGAGGTGTCCAGTGACCTCCCCAGGGTCAAAGACCTGGGGTTCAAGCCCAGGTCCTGCCCAAACCAGAGGCCTGAACCACCATGCATCACTGTGGCTGCATGAACAGCTCAGCAAGGGGCGTTCCTTTGCTTGCTTGCTAGAACTTTTTAACTGCACTGCTGCATACATGTAGCATGTGTGTAAACCAAAGTAAACCCAGTCACGGAGATTCCTCTGGGTCAAGAGACAGAACACCCCATTTCCCTCCCTGGACTTCTCAAACTATAGGTTAGTTTCGCCCGGTTCTGAACAGTCCCTGCAGGGCCTCATACGCTATACCCTCTTTTGTATCTGGCTTCTTTCATTTAGCAGTGCTGGTGTAATTCATCCGCGCCACCGTGCCTGCTCGTTCATCCGCACTGTTGTATGACAGGCCATCGCTGTATCAGACCACAATTCATGTATCCATTCTACAGTTCATAGGCATTCAGGGGGTTTCCAAACTGGGGCTCTGAAAGCAGTGCTGCTCTGAACATCACAGGGCACGTGTTTCATGTCTAGAAGTGGAACTGTGTATGTACAGCTTCATTTCCCTGGAAGCTGTTCTCCCAAAGCATTGCATCTAAGAGGTTTTGAAGAGTGTGCTAGGAAAGAGGTGGAAGAGGCCAGGTCTGCCCATGAAGGAGGTGGCACAGTCTTGGGACAACTCATGGCTTCTCAAGTGCTTTTCTCCAGGGGACCAGGAGAGGTGAAGCACAGATGAAGTCTTGTTCCAACCATCTCTGTTCTCCACCGGAGCACGGCCAGACCTCCAAAGGCCAGGAGGAGCCTTTGAAGTGTGCCGTGATTCAACTTTCAGCAGAGAGGGTTGCTCCTGCAGTCATGCACAGGAGCAAAGTGCAATGCCTTGAACACAGGGGGTCCCCAGCAAACCTCAGTTCCCTGCTCCCAGCGCTGGATGAACCCAGCTTCAGAACAGCCCCACTGGGAGATACACAATCAGACTGAGCAGAGAAAGGGGCTGGGGAGCATCTGTTTTACAACTGAGGACGGCTGAAGAGCCCAGAAGTGCAAAGCGCATGTTTACTGAGTGCTTACTCTGTGAGCCCCACACTGAGCACTCTTTGCCAGCATCTGCTGGAACCCCATGAGGCAGGATTGATCCCCATTTTACAGATGAAGAAACTGAGGCTCAGGGGGGCCAGGTAACTTTCAAAGGTGACAAGCCAGGTGAGCGGCTGAACTCCAAAGCTCACCCTCTTGACCTTCACACTCTCTAGAGCCAGGTGGCCTGAGTTTGATCTTGGCTGTGGCACTTACCAGCTGTGTGACCTTCCCCAAGCTACTTAATCCCTGTGTGTTCCCCTCTCCCTAGAGATAGTAACAACGGCCCTTTCTCATGGAGTTGTCGGGAAGATCACAGAAGCCATTTGCTCACAGGAGAAAGCCACAGGAGAGCCATTTGAGTCTGCCATTGTTACAGGTCCTCTAAAACAATGAGCCAGAAGAATGACAATCAATGCAGAAGCAGCAACATGTGCTGTGGGCATTTACACAGTGCACTTATGATTACATTTGAAAATAAAAAGTGCAATAGACCGAACAATAAAGATATGTTTGAATAAGCATGACACAAACACAGGTACAATCATTAGAGTCATGCCCAATGAAGAAAGAAAACACTGATACATAATCACAAACACAAGGTTTGTTGCAACAGCTGCAGGTACAACTGTTTTTAATATGTAAGATAAACTGTACTCTAACTGTTAATGTATCGGAGTTACAAGGTTTCTCTTCTAAAAAGCAACTCAGGGATAAAGTAAGGAACTAAATTTCTTGCAAACATTTGTGGGCTCCTTGGTATGGCTTTCTGAGAGAATTTCCTTCATTAATTAATTGGAGACTATGAGAAGCAGGAGCCACAATGTTACTCTGTTCTCCCTGAAACCCACATTGTCACATGTTCTGAACATAATTTTGTATCCATTATCAAAGAAAGAACAGTCATGAAGTACACACACACACACACACACATACACACACACACAAATAAGCAGTGGATAATTCAAAATCCAAACCAAATTCCAAATCTCATCTTTCCAAGGTTTTCCTTTTCTATAGAAGCCACTCCACAGCATGGAATCTGCACCATTTCAACTCAAGTCTCAAGATGATTGAATTGTTACCACTAAAACAGGCAGAAGCTTGCATGTATTTTTCAGGTGAAAATATGTCTTTATACTTTCTTCTAAAGTTACTGTATATAGTTGATTACCCAGGACTTGAGTTTTAAACTAAATGTCTAGAGTTGACATCTCCCCATGCCCACAGGGAAAAGCTTCCTTAGGAAGCTAAGAGCCTAGGATTCCAGCTTTTCCTCCCTCTACCTCGTTACATCCCAGCACCCCAAGGGCTGAGAGAGCTCACAGGCATTAACAAAATCTTTCATCTTCAAAAAATTAAAAGGACCTAAATCCCCAAGACCAAAAGATAAGTCCAATGAAAATGGATTCCAGAAAACACCATCCTGACAGAAAGCAGCCCCATCACTGTCCCAAAGACAAGACCAGTGTCTTTCTTTTACAAAAACCTGAAATAGCCCCAAAACGGACCCTAAGAGGGGAAATTCTGGGCTGGAGGGTGTCAATAATGGGTTAGAGGCAGGTAGGAACAAGAAGCTGCCCATTCAGGCGCCCCCCCCCACCCCCGCCACATGATCCTTTGCCACGTCAGGGAAGACTTATGTGCCAGATAGGAGTCACACCTGCCCCCAGCATCACTCAGGAGTACCTTGCCTCTCCCTAACATCTGGCGTTCTTCCTCCCACACACAGTTATGAGAAATACTCAAGCAAACCCCTAAGTTGTGGTTGTCTGATACAAAGGGAGGGCCACAACCAAAGAAACTGGCAACCCACTGTGTAGACTTGCAAAGGGCAGCTCATACTTACACAGAACCTGCAGTATTCAGAGTCGTGCTTTATGGGACAGTATTTAACACCCTAAAAATTAGGGGTATGAACCCAAATATATGCATATGTACAGCTGTACATCATAATACGCAAAACTAAATGAACACAATAAATTGTTACAAACACAAGAAAATAGTACAGAAGCTATATTTCTCCTGTTGTCTGGGGGGTCACTTTGTGCTGGGCAGATATAGCTCATCAGGATGAGCAAAGTTGGGGCATGGCTCACTGCGATGCACAGGTGATAAGGAGCCTTGCCCATGTCCCCCCACCCCCACTCCCCATCCCTCGTGTGTCTGTCTCTCTTGGAGAATCCATCATCACTGTCCCAGTTGAGCCATGGGACTCCAAGGGAGCCACCATCTTGTTCCATGACCCTCTTCTCCCCAGTTGAGGGACGGGAGGAAGCCAGTCTTAACTTTGGCCACACATAGGCCTTCTTTTATTTTTATTGGAAGCTGGTATGAAAGAGCCCCTGTTCACTCTCCCTGCCTTGATTTCTAAGGATGTAATCCAGTGCTCCGGGAAGCCCCTTGCCAGCACCCTGCAGGGAAGGCTGTTCTGTGAGAAAGAAGCTTCCAAGTACAGAGGACTGAGGTTGGAACTGAGGAGAGAGACCTGCTGGGTTGATCCCCTGGTCTGGTAGTCTCTGCCCTTCCTGAAGTTTGGGTTTTAGCTCTTCCAATCTACGAGTTATGTTGAAATCCTTCAAAGAAGTCCCCTTTAAGCTAACTCTAGTCAGGCTGCTGCCTGACTGCAACCAAGGCAGTTCTGAGCAAAACACACACAAGCCCAATCATATATACACCCAGAAGTGGAAATGGATGGGCAAGAAACACTTCCAGGTAGCTGTGTTCTCTCCAGATGACCATTCACCATGAAAACTGCTTTCTTCAGACTTGGATCATTCCCAAATGTAAGTAATCTCCCTTGACTGAGCTCTGTAAGAACAGGACCCATGACTGTCTCAGCTCTGGATCCCATGCCCTGCACAGCCTGATGCTTAGCAGGGTCTCATAAATCTTCCACACTGAACACATTCCTCTTCACGCAATTCCTTTCTAGTTTAAGTAAACTACTTTGTTGACAATGTACACACAGTAAGGCACACAGACAAGCGTTCAGCAAGTGTGATGAATTTCCACAATGTGAATACACGTAGAGCAGGACACAAAACATTTATTATCAGCTCTGAAGTTGTCCCGCTAGGGGCCCCTCCCAAACACCAGTCCCTGCTTCCCTAAGGCTGACTGCCTTCCTAATACCCAAAACCGCAGACTGGCTCTGCCTCCATGACACCTGACTATGGAATCACAAATGTGTTCCCTTCTGCGTCTGCAGCTTTCGACAGCCTCACTCATGTGGTTCTGTGTACCAGTGGTCCGTGCATTCCCACTGCTGTCTAGAACCCTGTCATATGACTAGGACACAACTCATTTTGTTATAGTCGTTTGGGGAGTTTCCAGTTTGAGACAAACTGTGCTGCAATGCATACTCCTGTGCATGGTTTTTGGTGAACACGTGTCCACTGGGTAAATGTCTTGAAGCAGGATTTCTGGGTCAGAGGGTAGGCACGTTCAGCTTTAGTTCCACATCTGACTGTTTCCATGGCAACAATTTTGGGGAAACAGGGTATGAGGGCCAAAGGAGACATAGTCCCTAAGGAGATCGTTCATTTTCGCTGATGTTGGCAAATCCCAGTGCCTGTCTTTAGGTATGAGGAAGATGGGAGGCAGCTCTGCAGGTGGTGGTTCTTCCCAAGAGAGGTGCTGAATGGACGCTTAAGGAAGAACGGAGACCCACTAGCCCCAGAGGACAAGGAAGGGCACTGCAGGCAGAGGGAACAGCGTGACCGAGGGCCCGAGAGACAAGAAACAGGGCATGCTGGAGAGTTTAGGTGAGAAGTTTGCTGAGAAAAACAAGAAAAAAGCAACAAATTCCTCATTGGGAAAATGCCTGAATGTCAAGCTAAGGGGTTGATCTTTGATGTCATCAACCATGATGGCTTCCTCCCTTGTTAGACACAAAGCAGTGCCCTGACGAGATCTATTTTAGATAGAGGACTGGTGACCCTGTGGAAAGTGGATTGGTTATAGGGAGTAAGGACAGAGGCAGGGAGCTCAGAGGAGGCTCTGGATCAGAGATGATGCATACCCAGTACATGCGCCCTGCTCCTCCCTCCTGGCACCCGAGGCAGGCATCACTAAACAATCGCAACACTCTTTTCTTAATTCTGGCACCCAGGCAGCCACTATCAATCCTGACTGGCTCAAGAGAAAAGATGTTAGCATTTTCCATCCCTTGTCAGGACCCCAGAAGTGTAATGGACCAGAACTGCTTCTCTAGGGGAAGGGACAAGACAATGGGTCAAAAGCAAGCATATGAAGAGGGGGAACTAGAGGATGCTACCCACTGCTGGCCTGGAATGCCAGGAGGGCGATAACACCATCAGTAGATGTCAGTGCAGGAGAGACCGCTCAGGTGAAGTGGTGGGGAAGAAAACACGTGTGGCTGCAGACAGGTGAAACTTGAGATGACCTGCAGAAAATTCAACTGGACAGCTGAAAAAATAGGTTTAGATAACCCTGGCAAGAATGCTCAAGCTTGGAGCTGTTGAATTGGGTTTATGGATAAAGTTATGCAGGAAAAATGCATTTATGATGAGAAAGACCAGCATGGCCTTGAAGCAATATTTTGGGACTGCCTGGGAGAAGGAGAACGATGCCACCAGAAGGACTTGGTCCAAAGGAAGGGCAGGACCAGAGGACAGGCAGGGCAAGATGGCCCAACAGTGGCCCGATTCAGAGAAAGGGGGCAGGGAGATTCCTCTTCCAGTGACCATTCACTGGATTTGGTCACTGGCTGCTCAGAGACCTCAGGAAGCAGCTCTCATGGGGACAGCCATGCAGAAAAAAAACACCTGAGGAGCAAGACTGTGGCCAGTTGCATATGAAAGACGTTTGTATCCATGAAAAGGGAAACCATCAGCCCAGGCAAAGCCACCTTCATTTCCTCCTGAAGCCGCTCTCCCAGCCAGGGCTGGAAAGAGTTGATAAATGGATAGTAAATAATCACCCAGCAGCTCCTTCCAAAACTTTATGGTCTTCAGAAAAAAATCGGTTAACCTTCCAGACTATGCTGTCCTCTCACTGCCCCCAAAGATGCTGCTAAACTACGAGGCAGGAACAAATATTTTATGAGCGAAGGGATGCTTTCCAGGCAAAAACCACAAGTCCAGCATTAGAGTTCCTCACTCAAGAGTCTGGTTTCTGTGAGCACAGACTAGTCCTAAGTGTTCTTCAGCTCCAGTTAGGGGCTGGGGACAGACCCCTGCACCCCGCTTTAATGAGGATGAGGCTCAAGGAACTAAAAGAACTTATTAAAGTCTACATTATAACCAGAAGTTAGAACTGGATTTTCACGGACCTGAGGACTGCTTAGGGCCCCATATCCTGGCAATTCCCAGGTGCCCATTTAACTCTGAAACTACCAACCCTGGCTCATTCTTTTCCTGGAGGGCTATAGCTCATCTGGAAGGTTCTGGCATACACCAGAACTCACTGGAGCTGACTTATCCCGGCTGCTGTTAGAAGGCAGTTTATGGCCCGCAATTTCAGGGATGTGAAATTTGATGACGACTCTTCATTCATTCATTCATTCAAAGATTTCCATGGCAAGATTAAGGAGCTTGAAAAAGCCACCAGAGGCATGCAATAACTCCACTACTCTAACAGGAAAATGTTCTCTTAATAACATGAACAGCCTGGGGAGGCCACACTGACACACGCAGCTCTTGGGAGAAGGGAGGGGAATGCCCTATGCCCAGAGAAACAGAACATCGCCTAGAAGTCGACAATGATACGTATTGTCCAGATAACACCTCCACTGTACTCATTCAACAAGGACTTTCTGGCCACCCCAGCAAGGACCTGAGAGCCCTCAGCTGTACTGTAGCAGAGCGGTTCGTAGAAGCTCACTTAGATTGCAGCTCTGACAACCTATGGAACCCGTAAGCCAGGTAAACAGTCACCATTTTTAAAAATTTTATTTTTAGTTGTGGCAAAATACACAGAATATACAATTTAATATTCTAACCACTTTTATGTGTACAGTTCAGTCATTTTAAACACAAGGGATGCCATTCTTGCACATCCAGTCTCCAGGACTCTTTTCATCTTGCAATGCCGAAACTCCGTCCCCATTAAACACTAACTCCCCTTTCTTCCTCCCTCCTCCAGCCCCAGGCACCCACCCTTCTACTTTCTGTCTCTATGAATCTGACTGCTTTGGGCAACACCTAGAAATGGAATCACACAGTATGTGTCCTTTTGTGACAGGCTTATTTCACTTAACAAAATGTCTTCAAGTTTCATCTGTGCTGTAGCCTGTCAGAATGTCCTTCCTTTGTAAGACTGAATAATATTCCACTGTATGGATGGGCCACGTTTTGTTTATTCATCCCTGAATGGTGGGCTTCCACGTTTTTGCAATTGTGAGGAATGCTGCTGTGACTATGGGTGTGCAGATATCTCTTGGAGACTCTGCTTTCAAATCTTTTGGGGTATACCCAGAATTGAAATCGCCGGGTCATATCGTAGTTCTATTTTCAGTATTTTGGAGGAAGCACCATACTGTTTTCCATAGTGGCTACAGCATTTTACCTTCCCGCCAGCAGTCAGGAAGGGTTCCAATTTCTCCAGATGTCCACCACCACTTGTGATTTTCTGTTCTGTTTTGTTTGATGGTGACTATATTAGTCCATTTTCATGCTGCTGACAAAGACATACTCGAGACCAGGAAAAAAAAAAGAGGTTTAACTGGACTTACAGTTCCACATGACTGGGGAGGCCTCAGAATCATGGTGGAAGGCAAAAGGCACTTCTTACATGGCAGCAGCAAGAGAAAATGGGGAAGAAGCAAAGCTGAAACCCCTGATAAACCCTTCAGATCTTGTGAGATTTATTTACCATCGTGAGAATAGCATGGGAAAGACCAACCACCATGATTCAATTACCTCCCCCTGGGTCCCTCCCACAACACATGGGAATTCTGGGAGATACAATTCAAGTTGAGATTTGGTGGGGACACAGCCAAACCCATTTCACCCCGGCCCCTCCAAATCTCATATCCTCACATTTCAAAGCCACCTATGCCTTCCCAATAGTTCCCCAAAGTCTTAACTCATTTCAGTATTAACTCAAAAGTCCACAGTCCAAAGTCTCATCTGAGACAAGGCAAGTCCCTTCTGCCTGTGAGCCTATAAAACCAAAAGCAAGCTAGTTACTTCCTAGATACAATGGAGGTACAGGTATCAGGTAAATACAGCCATTCCAAATGGGAGAAATTGGCCAAAACAATGGGGTTACAGGGCCCATGCAAGTTTGAAATCTAGAAGGGCAGTCAAACTTTAAAGCTCCAAAATGATCTCCTTGGACTCCAGGTCTCAGGTCCAGGTCACGCTGATGCAAGAGGTGGCTTCTCATGGTCTTAGGCAGCTCTGTCCCTGTGGCTTTGCAGGGTATAGCCTCCCTCCCAGCTGCTGCTTTCATGGGCTGGTGTCGAACGGTGAATGACTGTGGCTTTTCCAGGCACACAGTTCAAGCTGTTGGTGGATCTACCATTCTGCAGTATGGAGGACGGTGGCCCTCTTCTCACAGCTCCATTAGGCTGCACCCTACTAGGGACTATGTGTGAGGGTTCTGACTCCACATTTCCTTTCCCCACTGCCCTAGCAGAGGTTCTCCATGAGAGCCCCGCTCCTGCAGCAAACTTTTGCCTGGGCATCCAGGCATTCCCATACATTTTCTGAAATTCTAGGTGCAGATTCCCAAACCTCAGTTCTTGACTTCTGGGCACCCACAGGCTCAATACCATGTGGAAGCTGCCAAGCTTTACCCTCTGAAGCCACAGCCCAAGCTGTACATTGACCCCTTTCAGCCATGGCTTGAGTGGCTGGGACACAGGGCACCAAGTCCCTAGGGTGCACACAGCAGGGGGACCCAGGGCCTGGCCCATGAAACCACTTTTTCCTCCTAGGCCTCCAGGCCTGTGATGGGAGGGGCTGCCATGAAGGTCTCTGACATGGCCTGGAGACATTCTCCCCATGGTCTTGAGGATTAACATTAGGCTCCTACTACTTATGCAAATTTCTGCAGCAGGCTTGAATTTCTCCCCAGAAAATAGGGTTTTCTTTTCTATCACATAGTCAAGGTGCAAATTTTCTGAACTTTTGTGCTCTGTTTCCCTTTTAAAATTGAATGCCTTTAACAGCACCCAAGTCACCTCTTGAATGCTTTGCTGCTTAGAAATTTCTTCCGCCAGATACCCTAAATCAGTTGTCTCAAGTTCAAAGTTCCACAAATCTCTAGGGTGGGGGCAAAATGCCACCAGTCTCCTTGCTAAAACATAACGAGAGTCACCTTTGCTCCAGTTCCCAACAAGTTCCTCATCTCCATCTGAGACTACCTCAGCCTGGATTTTATTGTCCATATCACTATCAGCATTTTGGACAAAGCCATTCAACAAGTCTCTAGGCAATTCCAAACTTCTCCACATTTTCCTGTCTTCTTCTGAGCCTTCCAAACTGTTCCAATCTCTGCCTGTTAGCCAGTTTCAAAGTCACTTCCACATTTTCGGGTATCTTCTCAGTAACACCCCACTCTACTGGTACCAATTTACTGTATTAGTCCATTTTCTTGCTGCTGATAAAGATATACCCGAGACTGGGAAGAAAAAGAGGTTTAATTGGACTTATAGTTCCACATGGCTGGGGAGGCCTCAGAATCATGGCAGGAGGTGAAAGGCACTTCTTACATGACAGTGGCAAGCGAAAATGAGAAAGAAGCAAAAGTGGAAACCCCTGATAAAACCATCATATCTTGTGAGACTTATTCAATGTCACAAAAACAGCATGGGAAAGACCGGCCCCCATGAATCAATTACCTCCCCCTGGGTCCCTCCCACAACACGTAGGAATTCTGGGAAAATTCAAGTTGAGATTTGGTGGGGATACAGCCAAACCATATCAGGGGCCATCCTGATGGCTGTGAGGTGGGCAGCCAGCATTTTAGAGGCCCTCCCACTGGCCTGGCTGCCACTTCACATGTCCTGTACATCATCTCATTGAATCTTTATGAAAACCCCACTCAGAGGCAGGGGCACACATCATGCCCACTTTCCAGATGAGGACACTGAGGTTCAGACGGACTCTTGCCCAGGGTCACACAGCTGATGTAAATCCTCAAAGGTCCATACTCTTCCCCATTCAGCCATACCAACTCTCTTCCTCACACGGGAGCTACCAGCGACCTCTTAGCTGTGGTGATGATTCGACAAGGACAGCTCTGAGCTGAACCACGCTCTTGGCACACTTAATGTGCTCGCCACATAAATCTCCAAAGCTAAACTCAAAGTGAAGGCTCTGCATCCGACTCAGCTCCCTCCCAGGCTTGTAAATTTTGCTTCTGCCTAATGCCAATCCTTGAGGGAGAGAGGCTGACGGCCTGAAGGTTTTGTAGCATTCACCCATCTCCTCGTCACCCCTCCCCAGGCCCCCAGATTGGGGGGCAGGGCCCTGCCTGGCAGAGGGCACACAGGCAGCATTGTCTCTCCTGTCCCTGAGCTGCTTCACCTCTCGAACTTTCCACCAAATGCTTCAGCTGCCAGCAATACCACCTGGAGTCCTACCCGCCCGGCTCTCCAAGAGGGTCTTTGGAGACACTGCCGCCTTGTTAGGTGCCGAGGGGCTGCGTCCAGAGACATGAGACCCGCAGGCGAGACCACAGGCGGGCCAGGCATCTCCCAGGCCATCCTCTAGTCATGAGCCCCGAGTCTGCAGCCTGCACAGATGTTGGGGTAGGGGCCAGAGGGAATGATTGTACCACAAGATTAAACACTTCAATGTCAACATGTGTGCAGTGTTGCTTGAACAATGTTATCATTGTGAATTGAATGAACCAAAGAGTTTAGGGGATGGGGCAGGGAGAGGGAGAAAAGATGGGTTTAATTATCTCTAGAGCTGAGGCCAGTTCTTTGCCTAAAAAAACCCAGACGCCCATAGAGCTGAAAAGAAAAATGGGCTGCAAACACATGCCGCTCCTTCTACTACAGACCCAGGCAGCCCCTGGCCTACGGCTTCCCACCTCCCAGAGGGAGGAACGCAGTCCCCAGGGATTTCTGAGTTCCAACCCCATCCTCAGCTCATTGAAATTGAGGGAAAAGAACAAAAAGTAGTTACTATCTTCACCTAAACCAGTGGTTCTCAGCCAGAGCTGACTGTCCTCCCCTCACTCCCATGAAGGCACCTTGGGACACTGCTAAACATGTTTACCAGGGACACTGCTAAACATGCAATGCTCAGGATGGCCCCCCATCCAACCCCAAATGTGACTAGTGCTGAGTTGAGAGTCCTTGACCTGAACAGACAGGCAGAGTTCAAGAGGGTCAAGAAACCTGGGGTTTGGTCTCATCTGAACTGTGAGCTGGCTGGTATAACCCCAGGCTCACTGGGCCTCAGTTTCCTCCCATAACAAAGGAAAGGACTGAATTTCTCTGAAGTCCCTTTTCTCACCTATTAGAATGTACCATGTAAAGCTGCTGATACTCTACCAGTTTTGAGCTGTATGCGGTTCACCCTAACACCTCGGGGCAGTGTGGAGGCTCTATCTGTGCTGTCTGGTAAGGCACACTGAGACATGTGGGGCTACTAAGCGCTGGAAATGTGGCTCCCGTGACTGAGATCTGAATGCTTAATTGTATTTCATTGTAATTAATTTAAATCTAAACAGCTGCCAGGCACAGTGGTTCACACCTGTAATCCTAGCACTTTGGGAGGGCGAGGCGGGTGGATCACTTGAGGTCAGGAGTTTGAGACCAGCCTGGCCTGGCCAACATGGTGAAACATTGTCTCTACTAAAAATACAAAAATTAGCCAGGCATGGTGGCACACGCCTGTAATCCCAGATACTTGGGAGGCTGAGGCACAAGAATCACTTGAACCCGGGAGGCAGAGGTTGCAGTGAGCCAAGATGGCACCACTGCACTCCAGCCTGGGCAACAGAGCAAAAATTCCATCTCAAAAAAATAAAATAAAATAAAATCTAAACAGCTGCATGTGGCTCATAGCCTTCCTAGTGGACAGTCAGATCTCAGGTGTCCCCATCACTGCAGAGGTGCTGTTGCCCACACTGCTTTGTTGCACCAAGGGCTTGCAGGGGGCCACTGCAAATGGGGGTCCTTGCCTATGTTCTCAGAGATGCAGGAGAAAGTTTTTCTTTAAAACCACGCCTGTAATCCCAGCATTTTAGGAGGTCGAGGCAGGTGTATCACTTGAGTCCAGGAGTTCAAGATCAGTCTGGCCAACATGCCGAAACGCTGTCTCTACTAAAAACACAAAAATTAGCTAGGCGTGGTGGCGCATTCCTGTTGTCCCACATACTCGGGAGCCTGAGGCACAAGAATCGCTTGAACCTGGGAGGCAGAGGTTGCAGTCAGCTGAGATCGTACCACTGTACTCCAGCCTGGGTAACACAGCAAGACTCTGCCTAAAAAATACATAATTAATTTAAAAAATAAAGAAATGGCGTTCCCAGTGTGAGAAATTCTGTGGAAGCAGCAGGAATTCAACTCCTGACTTGTGGGTTTGAGGCCTGGCATGGAGGCTGTTCAGGTATGAGGATCCCCACTCTCCTCATGGGGTCAGCTGGGGAGCAAACATTCCCCACCGAGCACCTGGCGAGTGGTATCCTGCCGATAACTGTCAGACATGCCAAGTTCAAGACGGCAGAGGCTTTGCTCCAGGCCTGCCCGGGCACTGTGGCCCCTCCCCACAGCTGAGTTGGTCTCACCCCCATTGACACTCTCCCTGGGCCTCCTTCCCTCTCAGCCTCTTTCATTTCCCTCCCATAGCCTAAATACTGGGATTATTTTGGTGAGAGGCCTGCTGACCCGTTTCTCCACTGTCCTCTCTTCTAGATTTTAACTCCAGGAGAGTAAGAACTGAGCAAAGGAGCAGGACTCAGGTTTCCAGAGCAGAGCTGGGCAGCAGGGCGAGTCTCGGCTCTGCCACTTGCTGGAGCGTGTCACGCCCCTTCTGTAAAACGCAGGTGGAGCTAGTAATAGCACTGACTCCACTGGGCTGCCAGTTAAAGCCCGGGAGGACAGTAGACCAGGCATGCTCCGCCTTCAGGATGCCCAGAGTCACACGCGAACTTATTAACGCACAGGCCACTCGGCCCCACTCCCAGCATGTCTAAGGTGGGTGGTCTAGGGTGGGCCCAAGAGCATGAATGTCTCACACATGCCCAGGTGACGGTGATAACGCAGGTCTAGAAACCCCACTCTGAGAACCAGAGGAAAGGAGAGTGTCTGTGGAGTGCCTGGCACATGTGATAGTCTTGGAAGCTATTCGCTCTGATTGCTCTGTTGCTTAGCACTGTTCACACACCACCTCCCACGCTCACTTGCTGGGCACTCAGCAGCTTCTCCGGAGACTTAGTGAAGTGGGTTTTGAAACTGTCTCCATGAGCAAATCAGGAGGAAGACAACGCTCCTCAGCCTCACTCAGCCCAGGACACAGGAGAGAACTGGCGGAGCATGGGCCGTGGGGCCTGGAGGTCTGGTTCACGTGCAGCCTCTGCCAATCACCAGCAGTGACCCAGGACAAGCTAACCCACCTCTAGAAGGCTCAACTTTTTCTCCCTATAAAATGGGGACGGACAGAGGCCCCCAGTTCTGAGGCTGTTGGGAGAATTCAAGGACATGGAGGCTGGCCACCAGGGAGGGCAGCAGAGACCTGTGCCTTGCCTGCTCCCAGCCAGGCCAGAGCAGGCCCCAGGAGCAGCCAGGTGGGGGAAGTGAAGCTGCCATCCTCCCTCCTTTCCCCAGGACAGAAGGGGTCTGCTCAGACCTTCCCCCAGAGCAGCCAGAGACGCTTGGGTCAGCTGGGCAGACACAGCTGGTTTAAGGTATTTTAGAGGCAAATCAAATCAAATGAGAATTTATAATCCTTCCTGAGGCCTGGGTTCCATCAACCTAAACTCATTAGGCCCAGGAGATGCAGGTGCAGTGAAGGAAAAGATGGTTCTGCCTTTCCTTCCTGCCCAGCCCTTGTCTCCCTTTCAAAATAAGAGTCTTCTTTAAAGCCACACTCTGTCCCTGGACCAGAGTAATCAGCTTCATTTCTGAAAACAGGATGGTGCAGAGATGTACAAAAGCTACCCCAGGGGCTGATGGGGGAGATTTGGTGGGAACTGGAAATCGTGGAGAGCCTCACTCATTTCAAGTCCACATTGTAAGAACTTGAACTTCCCTAAGCTAAACTATCAAAACACCCTTAAAATTGCATCGTTGTCCTTTGAACCTATTTCTGGTGCGGGAAGCAGAAGAATATGAGATCACACCAAAAAACTGGTGTTTTTATTTTTATTTTTATTTTTATTTTTTATAGAGATAGGGTCTCACTCTGTCACCCTCAGCTGGAGTGCAGTGATGTAATTACAGCTCACTGAAGCCTTGGACTCCTGAGCTCAAGTGATCCTCCTGCCTCAGCCTCCCGAAGTGCTGGAATTACAGGCATGAGGCACCCCACGGGGCCCAGAGAATGGTTTTTAAATGACATTTTGTATTCTATATGAAATGTAACTGGAAGAGTTGCAAACAGACTCCCAAAAGTTCTACTTGGGGTCTTCTTTCCAAATCATTGCTCCTGTGATTAGTGATTTAAAAGCATTATTGTATAATTAAATGTATATAAAGTTTAGAAACAGGCAAGATTAATTTATGCTACTAGAAAACAGGACAATAGTTACCCCTGGGTACAAGTACAAGGGGGTTCTGGTCGATTCTGTTTCTTAATCTACACACTGGTTATCCTGTGTGATTGCTTTGCAAACACTCACAAGTATTCTTGATTTCTATGCTATTCTACACATGTTACACCTCAATAAGCAGTTTTATTAAAACTCAATTAGCAGTTTTATTCATAAGTGTTGTTAGCTTTACTCATTGCCAGCTCTACTCAACATACACGTCACCATACTAAGAGGCACAATCAATTCAACAGCAGCTCTTTGGGAAAAGATACCAATATCTTAATCAATTTAAAGACATCCTGGTTTTCAGAGACTTTGATAAGCAAATATATGGGGCATTAGGCCTGACACACATAACTGTAAAACCCCTATGTGGCTTCCTCCTGCCCTCATGTGAGACTCTCCAATTAGCATTGCTGTTGACTGGTCTGCTCCAAACCTCCTTCAGGCCTGAGAAGCAGTTCAGGATCAAGTGTAGGAGGGAAGGCTCAGGAACTGGATCTCCAAATCCAATGACGCTTAACTGGGTATGTGTTCTTGGGCCAACTACTGCTCTCTGCTCATTTATCTGCTAATAATAGCCCCCACCTGAAATGGCTGTCATGAAAATTAAATAAGTTAATATTAACTAAAGAGGACAGGCTGGGTGCAGTGGCTCATGCCTGTAATCCCAGCACTTTGGGAGGCCGAGGCGGATCACCTGAGGTTGGGAATTTGAGACCAGCCTGGTCAACATGGTGAAACTCCGTCTCTACTAAGATACAAAAATTAAGCCGGGCGTGGTGGCACGTGCCTGTAGTCCCAGCTACTCGGGAGGCTGAGGCAGGAGAATCACTTGAACCCAGGAGGCAGAAGTTGCAGTGAGCCAAGATTGTACCACTGCATTCCAGCCTGGGTGAGAGAGCTACACTCCATCTCAAAAAAAAAACCAAAAGAGGACAAAAGGGTGCTTGGCACATAGTAAGCCTTTGACAAATGTTCGCTACTGGGATGATTATTACAATGGCTAACATAGCTGCAATCAGACAGTAGCCACACCTCCACACCCCAGCCCAAGCATACAGGGCCAGAGGCTGACTCCAGCAACTGTGTTGATGTAGCCTGGTCTACCCTCTCGACCCAACTGATTCACGAGTGAACATGTGATTCAAACTGCTTAAGAGCCTCTCCCCAAAAATTGTAGCTGAATGTAGTAGTTCAACCATATGACTAAGAACCCCAATTTCTTCTGTCTTTTTTGCTCTGTCATTGTCTGCATGTTGACTTAATTCTTAGGCCTCTTGTCTCACGGTCACAAGATGGCTGCTGTGGCTCCAAGCAACATGTCTTCACAAAACCACATTCAAGGCAAGAAAATGGGGAAGAGAACAGAGACTTCCGTTTGCTCAGCGGCCACTTATTAGAAAGCAAAATATTTTTCAGAACCACCTCTCAGCTTCTCCCCTAATCATCTCTTCAACCAATGGCCTTAAGGAGGCACCCAGACCTATCACCTCAGTCTCCCATGGGAACAAGCAGAAAGAATATAGGTGCCCAGAACCCTTTACTAGAAAACATTTGATCAGGCTCTCAGTGTAAGCATGAAGTTCCACCATTTCACCAGGGCAGGCAGGCGTTTCTTTCAAGCAGCTCTCCACCCTTGGCTAACAAACACTGACACAGATTCTTAAAATGCTTTGAGTCTCTTGATCTGTTCATCCTCCACTCAGGGGAAACAGGAGCCGCCTGTCTCACAAGCAGAACTCAAACCAAGCTCCACCCCAGGCTCTGCTTCCTCCCAGGGGACAATAATTCCTGCCCTCCTCAGGTCATTTTCAAGAAATTTTGGGCCGGGTGCGGTGGCTCAAGCCTGTAATCCCAGCACTTGGGAGGCCGAGACGGGCAGATCACAAGGTCAGGAGATCAAGACCATCCTGGCTAACACGGTGAAACCCCGTCTCTACTAAAAAATACCAAAAACTAGCCAGGCAAGGTGGCGGGCGCCTGTAGTCCCAGCTACTCGGGAGGCTGAGGCAGGAGAATGGCATAAACCCAGGAGGCGGAGCTTGCAGTGAGCTGAGATCCGGCCACTGCACTCCAGCCTGGGTGACAGAGCGAGACTCCGTTTCAAAAAAAAAAAAAAAAAAGAAAGAAATTTTGCCCTTATCTCAGGAGATCAGGAGGGTTGTGTTAATAAAACAAAGCTTGTTTTCAGCAAACAATTGGCTGTTGGCTAGAGTTCTATATAGTCTTCAAAGTTAGAGCTAATGTTGTACCTACTTGTAGGTAGGTGTGAGTTTAAAGAATAACTAAAATCTCTCTATGGGCTACAGAGGGTCTGGTTAAATTAATGTCAATGTGCAACCAACCTTTTGTATATATTCACAGTGGAACACTATCGTCTGGAGGCTTTGGAAGCTTGCTTAGGGCCTCTATTTATCTGTGCATACAGTGGAGCCACATCACATGTACAAACACCTTTTGTAAATCTAACTGTATACAACAAAGGAAATAAGAACAAAGAGGGAGAGAGAAACCATTTCAATCATTTGAACGTGGCCACCCAACAACCACTTCCAACCCACTTTTCCCTCCCCTACCTCTCACTGTGCTGGCTGGATGCCAGCTGCATACCTTCATACCTTCCCTCAAAGCAACAAGACAGGGGCTTACACACAGTTTAGCCCAAGACACTTAAGGAGAAGTCTTCCAAGGAACTTCTAGGAAACCAAGAGGTAGGCAGGCAAGGAGAGCTCTTTGCGCCATTCCCCATCCTCCTGCCTTGAATGTGAGATTGTATGAGGATGAACTGGCTGGGGCGGGAGCAGCCATTTTGTAAGCATGAGGTAAGAGCCATGAGGAATTTGAGGATGGTGGTGGGGGGAGGTGGGAAGCTCATGGATGCTTGGATGGTATCACTGAGCTGCCTCCACAAACGTGAACTTGCCTCCCTGAAGACTTGCTGTTAGGGGAGATAATGATATGTTTTTGTGCTGAAGCCATGCCAGGCAGGCGTTCTGTGAACTGCAGCTGAACAAGTTCTAAGTGAAACACCATTCCTCTCCACAGAAGCAGGTAGTGACCATTAGGATGTGTATCTCTTATAGTATCTGCTGTCCCAGAGGGTGTTATAGGTCCTTAAGTGTTAAGTATAACACCAGGAGGGTCCTTAAGTGTAGGACCTGTATTGTACCAAGCTTCTTACCTTCTAGTGTTTGAAGGTAAGTATTTTGGTACAATACAGGTCCTACACTCAAGCAGGTTATTTCATCCCATGTGCCTTGGAAGCAGCAGCGATCTGCTGCAATACTGGAAGAGAAACTGGGAGAACGGACTCAGCCATACAGAGACACCACATAACAAAACAGCTTCCCATGGGAATTCAAGGGTAATTCCCACTCTGCCCAATGTCTGTCCTACCTGCTGTCTTTAGCCTACGCCTGATGCAGGGGTGACTGCATCACACTTTTTCAAATTCCCGAGATTCTTTCCAAAATCTATAATAGGAGTTGAGTAAATAACATACATATAATGTCTGAGATGTGAAGGTACTTAGGGAAGTGTATAGTCTTGGATAAGAAGGCTGGATTTGGTCACGAACTTCCAGGCATCTCCAGTGAATTGCAGCAGGTGAACAAAAACATCATCAGGCCATTGTCATGTTCCCTAATGACATCAGTCTACTGCCATGTTCACAGATGGGCCTAGAAGAGGCTCTGCAGCGAGACTGGACCCCCAAGGCAGCCAGGAGCAGCCCTGTTTACTGAGAGTTCCCTGTAGGTGAGGACTGAGCCCTTTCCTGCCATGATCTCGTTTAATCCCAGTGTCCTGAGCCTTGAGCGGCTCACCATAGAGGGAAACTGAGGCCCAGAGCACTCCGACCCTTTCAGTAACTTGCCTGAGGACACACACCAGTGGTCTGGACCCAAAGACAGACAGACTTGCCGTCCCCAAAACTGGGCGAGTGATTTCTCATTCCTGATCCCATTTTCACATACGTAAAAATAAATGTTGAAATCATGCTATTTAATGAACAACTGGCATGGGCAGGTCCTCACTTAAAATGAAGAAATGGGCCAGGTGCAGTAACTCACACCTATAATCCCAGCACTTTGGGAGGCCGAGGCAGGAGGACTGCTTGAGCCCAGGAGTTTGAGACCAGCCTACGCAACATGGTGAAATCCAATTTCTACTCTCTCTCTCTCTATATATATATAAAATATATTTTTATAAATATAAATACATATCTGTATTAAATATATATACACATACATATACACACATACATACAAAAAGAATTCGCCAGGCATGGTGATGCACACCTGTAGTTGCAGCTGCTCAGGAGGCTGAGGTGGGAGGGTCACTTGAGCCCAAGTGGTAGAGGCTGCAGTGAGCCAAGATCGTACCACTGCACTCCAGCCTGGATGACAGAACCTGTCACCCTGACTCTGACTCAAAAAAAAAAAAGGAGAAATTCATTTATCCATATCAAAAAGTGGGGGTAACACAGAATGCCACCCACTAAGTCTGACATGAATGGTATTCAGATAAATAAAAGAAAAACATACAACTTTCCTGTGAAAGTTTTATTTATGTGCTTTTTTTTGGAGTAGGCCAGCCCACAGTCAACTGTCTAAACCCGACAGGTTGCCTGTGCCCCCACCTGGCAAGGGTGGGCAGATCTGGGTGTCTCCTTAAAACTCTGCACCAATAAACACAGATCTTAATCAGCAGAAGGCAATTTTCTAGTATAACTGGATTCGTCATAATACAGCCAGTTTCCTGTTTGCCTGTGCCCAGTCGACACCAACAAGCCTCCAATTTCAGCTGGGGCATCATCACAAAGAGAAGGCCAGCTGCCCTGATCCAAGTCCTGTGGAGTCACGGCTTGGAGGCCACTGTGCCCATAGCCTGCTCTGGATCCCAGCACAAACCAGCAGCACATCCCACCACGGTGGGTAACAGAGCAGCTGAGCAGAGGGCACAGGCAGGTCCCATGCACGGTGGGTTCCTGATCAGTTATGGTGTGGCAAATGACAGCATCACTGCCTACCACTGGCATCCCCAGCCACCAGCAGCAGGCGGCCTGAGGTCAGCCCTCCTCCT
The DNA here is from genome assembly GCF_000951035.1 of Colobus angolensis palliatus. NCBI lineage: Eukaryota > Metazoa > Chordata > Mammalia > Primates > Cercopithecidae > Colobus > Colobus angolensis. The sequence goes on along the minus strand of NW_012114666.1, from coordinate 1,573,560 downwards.
GTCTCCCCACACGGGATCTTTACAGCAGCCCAGGAGACAGGCACCCACATCAATCCCAGAGTAGGAAAACAGGAGGCCCCGGGTTTAACAACCTGCCTGAGTGAGTCGGGGAGGTGGGGGCAGAGCAGTGGGGGCAGAGCGGTGGGGGCTCTGCAGTCGGATAGTCTGATTCAGACCCAAACTCTTAACCACCATCTGAGACATTTAGAACTTTTTCAAAAACAGAACACAGGAGAACAGGGTGCTGGGACCAGGCAAATGCAGGAAAAGCCTGACTGTGTCCGACACCACCCTTGTGGGGACTCGGAGCACACACCTCATGTTAAAGACGCAGAGGAGTCTTCAGAGGGGACATCCTTTAACCCAGAGCTTTCGCAGACTCAGAGGAGCTCCATCGAACATGGAGGGGAGCAGGAAGTGTGGCTGACTCACTGTCTGCAGAAGGACAAAAGGGACCGATAAAAAACTCAGGCTTTTGGCCGAACATGGTGGCTCACGCCTGTAATCCCAGCACTTTGGGAGGCCGGGGCAGGCAGATCGCTTGAGGTCAGGACTTTTGAGTCCAGCCTGGCCAACACGTTGAAACCCCGTCTCTACTAAAAATACAAAAATTATCTGGGCATGATGACCAGCACGCCTGTAATCCCAACTACTCGGGAGGCTGAGGCAGGAGAATTGCTTGAACCCAGGAGGCAGAGGTTGCAGTGAACCGAGATCGCACCACCGCACTCCAGCCTGTGTGACAGAGCGAGGCTCTGTCTCAAAAAAACAAAGCAAAACAAAACAAAAGTCAGGCTTTTTTACTTTTTGTACTTTCCCAGGTAGGGGACATAGCCTGTGGAAAGCAGGGCTCAACAAAGTCCATGAAGAGCCAGGCAGAAACTACTGTAGGCTTTGGTCACCATCGTGTCTGTGGAAACTCTCAACACTGTCGCAGCAGCAATAAAGAAGATAATGAGTAAGTGGATGGATGTGTTCCAATAAAACTTTATTTATAGACCTTGAAATTTGAATTTCATGTCACTTTAGTGTCATGAAATATGATTCTTCTTATTTATCACACTTTTTAAAAATGTACCAGCCATTCTTAGCCCACAGGCTGTACAAAAACAGGTGGTGGGGCTGGAGTTGGCCTGTGGGCTGGGGTCTGAAGGAAGCAGGTCTCCCCGCTCCAAGCAGCACTTAAGTTACAGGGAGACACGAAAAAATACAGCTTCTGTGCTCACCCTCCCTCTCCCAACCCCGAGTAAGTTACCTGCCAAGAGAGGGGAACAAGGCGAGAGAGAGAGATCTGCCCTATTCCTCCCGAGGAACGTCCAAAGAGAAAAATAAAAGAGGGGCCGGTCCTCAATGTGTGTTTAATAAACTTTCAGCATCATCAAGCAAGAGGTGCATAAAGTATTTTGGCTCCCAGGAGACAATGCTTGCGCTTTAGAGACTTGAGCTCCATCTCAGTCTCCAGGGTGTTTCAAAGCCAGGTAGAGCTGTGCTCCCAGGAGAAGGCTTGAGTTTTGATTGCAATCTGTGCTCCTTTCAGCCAGAAAATAACCCGCCCATCTAGAAATGCTGTTTTTCCCACTCACCACTGTGGGTCAGTGGGTTTGAGGCTAAGGCTCCCAGATGAATTCCCAAGGTTGAGGCAAGTTATCCTAAACCAGTGGTTCTCAAATGGGGGCAACTTTGCCCCCCAGGGTAGAGTTATGTCTGGAGACACACTTGGTTGTCAGATCCTGGGGGAAGGGCCAGGGATGCTGCTAAACATCCTGCTAAAAATCCTGTAATACACAGGACAGCTCCCAGCAGAGAACTATCTGGTTAAACACACCAATAGTGCCCAGGCTGAGAAACCGTACATTAAACGTACTAAAAAGGGGCGCTTCCAAGTTCCAGAGGTGCAGAGATTTCTGGGTCCCCCCCCTTCCATCCCTGCTTCCCGCCAGTATATTAAGATAATTAGGAGCTCAGGGTCTGAGTAGGCATAAGGCAAGTAGCTTCATTTATCGTTTCCTCCTAAAGGAAATGACCAACCAGTGCCTCCATCCCATAAACATTTACTAGCCTGGAAGGTTCTGAGGCCCTGCTGCCATTTTTAAGGGCTTCTCTCTCAAGAAATGTTAGGTCAAGTCAGTCAAAAACTGAAACTTGAGAAGGGGGAAGACTGGGGAATGGAGTAAGGGGCATTTTACAAAATTCAGGACCAAGAAGAAAATAGAAAGATCTTTTAGATCTGCTCCCACCCGGCCCCCACTTTCTTGACCATAAACAAACAGCTGCTTTATATCGGGCACCTTATGAATGAGGAAAAGAGAGTTTTAAAGTTCTCAGGGCACTGTCCTGTGGGTTTTTCTTTTACTCGCTGAGTCCCTGTCGTGTTAATGGGTCTGTAGATTGATTCGTTATTGGCCTTCAGGGCGTCATACTGAACAGGCTCTGGGACTGGCTTTCCTGCCCCCAGCCTTGGAAATGGCAGGACCACCACAAACAGCAGCTGGTGGCTGAGCTCGTGGACATCCATGCACCAATAACAGAGAAATGATGAGAGCTCCCATCATAGTTGCTTCCTTTAAAAAATAAATAAACTTTTTATTTTAGAATAACTTTATAAGAACATTGCAAAGCTAGTACAGAGAATTCTTGAGTACCCTTCACCCAGTCCTCCCAGGGTCAACATCTTCCACAAGCACAGGACATTTGACAAAACCGAGACGTTCACATTGCTGTGTAACTGTCAACTCAACTCCAGATTTGATTCAGACTATACCAGTGTTTCCACAGATGTCCTTGTTCTGGTCTAAGATCCAGTCCAGGGCATCACATTGTACTTTCTTTTGGTTCCTTTTTTTTTTAAGACAGAGTTGCTTCGTCATCCAGGCTGGAATGCAGTGACATGATCTCGGCTCACTGCAACCTCTGCCTCCCGTGTTCAAGCGATTCTCCTGCCTCAGTCTCCCAAGTACCTGGGACTACAGGTGTGTACCACCACACCCCACTAATTTTTGTATTTTTAGTAGAAACAGGGTTTCGCCATGTTGGCCAGGCTGGTCTCGAACTCCTGACCTCGGGTGATCCACCCACCTTGGCCTCCCAAAGGGCTGGGATTACAGGTGTGAGCCACTGCACCCGGCCTCTTTTGGTTTCTTCTTATTAAAAGACAGAAAACTTGACAGAAATAGGTGAAATTTATTTGAAACTCTCATCAAAACTATCCTTTCCCTCCTCCCCAGGGGCAGCTCTCACCCTGAAGGTAGGGAGTCCTTCCTGCACATGTGTCCACAGTATTACTGCAATGTGTATGAACCCACAAATAATAAATTTGTAATATGAGTTGGTGCCCTGGTGTGGGAGGTTGGGGGTGCCTGTGTGCATAATTAACAAACAATTACATCCTAAACATCCTTCTGTTACTTGCTTTCTCCTTCTGACACTGTTTCCAGTCTACATTGATACAGTAAAAAAATAAAAACAAAGAAGTCCCTGCTGGGGTAACTCCATTCCGTATCCCCTCCCAGAGCTACACCTGCTGCTCTCTCGAATCCCCTGTTCATGAGCATTTTGATTCTGGGGACTTTACAATATTACAGACCATACACAAAGGCATGCTGGCACATACGGAAAAGACTGTTTCTGTGGTCTTTTTTATATGGCATCTTGAGGAATTGCTATTAAAATACCAATCTCTGGCTGGCTCTGGAATTTCCCCATGGAGGGGGTATGGGGCACATATAGGTGCCCCCCACAGCCACTCAGGACCCTATGCCCTGACAATTATTTTTAAACCATAAAGAGCGAGGAGAGGGAAGGTATCACAAGCAGGGTGGATAACAGAAGGGAAAGGTGTGTGCCTGATTATCTCTATGTTACTCATCAGAACACAGGACCACAGAGTCAAGGCCAGGGGCTCGGCTTCTGTTTTAATAGTCTCAACATCATCTCCTCCACGCTCCCCACTCCTTATTTGATACCCCACGGGTTCAGGAGGAAAGAATGGGCAGCTGCACACCCAGCAGGAGCTGGACAGACACATCGGCCCCATACTTCCTAGCTGTGCATGTTTGGGCCTCTTCGGTGTCCTCCTCTCTAAAATAGAAATGACACTGCTTCCCTTGCAGAATGCTGAGAGAATGCATGAGGGCCCCAGAAAGATGGCTACTCTGAATCTATTGCTGCTACAGAGAAAGATCTTAGCCCTCTGAGGTCTACAATCCATTTCAGTGATGCATTTAGATGATGAAGGGGTCTCTGAATTTAATGTCTAGATTCAGCCATGCAAGATCCTGCCTGAACTAAGAAACGTCTCTAGGGGGCCAGGTGTGGTGGCTCATGCCTGTAATCTTAACACTTTGGGAGGCTGAGGCGGGTGGATCACTTGAGGTCAGGAGTTCAAGACCAGCCTGGCCAATATGGTGAAACCCCATCTCTACTAAAAATACAAAAATTAGCCGGGTAGGGTGGTGGAAGCCTGTAATCCCTGCTACTCAGGAGGCTGAGGCAGGAGAATCGCTTGAACCGAACCCGGGAGGCAGAGGTTGCAGTGAGCGGAGATTATGCCACTACACTCCAGCCTGGGGGATAATGAGAGACTCCATCTCAAGAAAAATAAAAAAAAGAAAGAAAGAAGGAAAGAAGGGAAGAAAGAGAGAAAGAGAGAAAGAAAGAATGTCTCTAAGGCCCAAGAGAGAAAGCAAGCAGCTCTTCCATTGTGGACAAGATTTCATGGCAAAGTGATAACCTGCACCTTCCAGGGAAACACCAGCAGTCACCTCATTAGCCAGGAGCAGAGTAATGCTCCTTAATTCTCTAGGTAGTGAACTGGACAAAAGCTGAAGCTTGCCTTTGCTGAAAGACAAATCATAAACAGGGAAGTCATTTTACAAGTGGGAATGGAAAGAGATGTTATTCTTGTCAAACTAATGGAGTACTTCAGTGAGATGGAAGCTTCCAGAATATCAGTCTCCAAAATAGAGCACAAGTGGGGAGGAGGCAAGAGGAACCCATTGGGAGGCAGGGAAAGATACATTACAATTATAACAGTTAAGCAAATTCCAACTGACAATCATGGGAGTTCACTAGCTTCGACAAAAATATATGACAGGTAGGGTTGAAAAATGAAGGTCTGGTTTCAGTAACGCACCCCACAACCTACTTCTCACATTTCTGTCTTTGAATCTTGTGAGAGATGCTTCAGCCATGATAGTGTGGTGTCATCCGTGCCATTTCCTGGACACTCTCTGGTGCTTTGCCTTTCTGAGCAAGTGGTGGCATCGTCATCTCCTTGCCCACCTTGGGTCAGGTTTGGCCACATGGCCCACTTTCACCCATGAAGTGTGAGCAGAAGCTTTTTCAGGTGGAAGAGTAAATTCTGGGGTACATACCCTAAACAGAAATAAGTTGTGGCTGGATGAGGTGGCTCACACCTATAATCCTAGCACTTTGGGAGGCCGAGACGGGTGGATAAAACCTGAGGTCAGGAGTTCGAGACCAGCCTGGCCAACATGGTGAAACCCCATCTCTACTAAAAAAATAAAAAAAAACAAAAATTAGCCGGGCATGGTGGCAGGCACTTATAATCCTAGCGACTTGGGAGGCTGAGGCAGGAGAATCACTTGAACCCAGGAGGCGGACGTTGCAGTGAGCCAAGATTGAGCCACTACACTCCAGCCTGGGCAACAAGAGTGAAACTCCATCTCAAAAAAAAAAAAAAAGAAAGAAAGAAAAGAAATAAGTTGTATAACTACTAGTTAGGATAGTTTGTACTTCATAAAACATACACAAAAATAGAAAATTTTGAAGTTAGAAAGTCACTTCCAGACAGAAGTATTAAAAGCTAAGGCACAGTTCACATTGTCTTTCCTTCTGGCACCTTATTCGTGACATTCTGAGGACCTAAGCCTCTCCCAGGGACCCTGCTGCCACCAATGTGCAGAACTCCACACCCCAACCCTGAACCCACGATAGAGCTATAACCTGATACAAATGAAAAACAAACTTCTGGGATTTTTAACCCACCAAGATTGTGAGTTTCTTCACATGCGATAACTTCACGTATACTGCTGACCGGATGAAGAGTCATCGAAATTTGGGACCAGGCCTTTAGATCAGTAATCCTAAACTGTTAAATCACGATTTCGAAAACATCAAGGAACAGTCTATTGCATTGCAAATTTTCGTGACTGCAAACTTAATTATGTTAAAATTTAATTAAGTTTTAATTAAATGTATATTAATTAAAATTGTGTTAACAATTAAAATTAAAATGATTCATTAGCTAAAATTTATATTAACACCAAAATTTTGTATTGCTTTAGTTTTAGTGTCTCCTACTTAAATTTCTAGTTTTGTCTATGTTTTATGAAGTACAAGCTATCCTAGCTATCCTGCAGTAGTTATACAACTTATTACTATTTAAGGTATGTACCCGAAAAGGTAGTAGTGGGAATTGGTGATCAAAAGCATTCAGAAGAGACTGCTTAGAATGTCTTCATGCCATACATGCACAGAAACAACCAATATCCGAGCACCTTCTATACCATGAGAATTCTGTAAGGCTGTGCATGGGCGGGAGAATAAGGCTGTCTGGAAAAAAAAAAAAAAAAAAAAAAAAAAAAAAAAAACTTGCCTGCCTTTGTGTGTGTAAGTTGCCAGGGGGATGAGTACTTGGACCATTATATGCCAACTGTCATGCTAAGAGCTTAGCTTTTTTCTTTTTTCTTTTTTTTTTCTTGTAGTCCAAACTACATGAAAGCAGAAGAGAGGCTGGAAGCACAAGACAGGGCAGGCCTAAACCCAGTGCTTAGAAACATGCAAGTTCTCGATTTTGGAAATGGTGCAAGTTTTTATTCCTGGCCAAATTTAATTAAGCCAGGCAATGAAAGACTGAAACTTGAAAGCTACTCCAGGGAGATAAAGATGTGACAGAACACATGACTTCAGAGATGCAGGGAAACCTAATACTTCGTAAGTCGGATTTTCCAAACAGTATAGAAAGAGCTGAAGGGAATTTATGGAAAGTCTTGAGTGAGAAATGCCACCCCTGGGTATCTGGCCCTGGAGACATTCTCTTTCGTCCTCTGGTCTCCAGAGGCTTCTAAACACGCTGAATTCACACAGGGCTTTGTTGTTGCAGCCTAACCCCAGCTGCGGGAGCCTTGGGCAGCCTTGCACCTGCTCCAGTAAAAAGTGGGGAAGTTGTGCAGTTCTGTTAATGAATGCTTTGGGCTTGTCACTCCCTTGAAGGGAAAGACAATTTGTACTTTGACCGTCTTCCAGAAAGGAGTGAGAAGAAATACTTCAGTAATGTGATTTTTTAAATTAAGCATTTTATGTTGAAATTAATTTTTAATTCAAAGTTGCAAAGGCACTACAGAGAGTTCCAGTACACCCTCTCACTGAGTTCCAGTTTCCCAAGTAGTAAAATCATTAAATAACCATAGATACTAAAATTGGGGGAAAGATCCAGCCTTAGACTCTATTCATCCTCAAATAAGTTTGGTGCGTTCATTCAAATTCCAGTGATCTCTGACAGAGGGAGGCGCGCGCATATTCACACTCTGGAGATCATTTTGTTGACATTTAAAACAACATGGGCAGTTTAATCTCAGTATTTTAAGAGTAAGTACTTAAAAACTGAAATTTGGACTACTATACCAACGTAAATCTTCATCTGGCCAAAGCAGTAAAAACAAGAGCTACCATTTGTTGTACACCTACTAAGTGATGGCCTCTGCACGTGAGTGATATGATTTCTGTTTCTTCAGAATTTGTTGAGGAAGAGATTCTATTGCAGCCTTTATAAAACGAGGACACAAATGCAGAGATGTTAAGTAACTTGCCCAAGGTCACACAGCTAATATGCAGTCATCGTGGAAACAGACACATGGGTTTAGGCTGTGTCTAAAGAGAATCACTGTGGATGCCGTTCCAACCTCCCTTGCCAAGTCACACCCACTGCTGTCACCAAGAACTTCCGTTACACGGCAGTGAAGCCCCCAACCCCTCACTCCATATATCACCCAGAATTAGCTGCAAAGTGTCAGGAGACTTGGCCAGGCAGCCCCAAGCATCAGCGAGGGCTGGAAGCCTTCACTGTGAAGCCCTTTATAGAAAGCCGCGGTTGGCAGCCCCCGCTCCTGCATGGGAACAAATTAACATTGGCATTCCAAACACAGGAAAGGAAGGAAATTGGAAACACAGTTTATACTTGGCCAGCCCTTTGAAATACTGTACCATGCTACCGACATCAATTAATGAAAAGCAGGGTTGTGTGAGAGGCTCTGGTTTGGAAATGCATTAACACACGTTCAACATGTTTGCACAGGAACCGGATTATAAGCACCCTGGCTCCAAAACAATAAAGCAATTACCCTAAAGTTGGTGCTCTCGGAGTTGTCATTAATTCAATCCACTCCACGCGGATCAGCACAGGCTTTGCGCGGCTCCCCACCATGCCTTCTGACACAAATGTTGAAAAGGCAGTACTGCACACGCTAGCCTGAGTTTCGCATAAGTAAGTGTCAAACTTCATGCACTCTAATATCCCCCCAAATCATAAACACTCCACTTTGGAGAGGGAAAAACACACAGCAGCCGCCCTGGTATTCCCTGGCATTGCTGTTTCAGTTCGGGTTTGAGCAATTTTTTTTGCCGGGGAAGCTTAAATGACCTATCTGTTCCATATTAAGAAATACCAAGTCACATTTTTTTTGTCAAATATTATTTGTCAGATGCCATTTGCTGCGAAAATTCAATCCCAGCTTGAACACACAGCTAATACCAAACGGCTCACATAATAGCCGCGGTCATACATGGGATCATTTGCAGTGAACAAACCCCCCTTCCTCTATAAACTGTTTCAGGGATTGGAAAGAAAAGCATGTGAAGCTCTGGAATAAATAAAGCACCGTGCCTTGAGCTGCCCAGTGCAAATGACCCTTGCATACTGGGAGAACAGGCTCAAAATGACCCAAGAGCAAGTGCCCCCTTCGCAATTTTGTAAGAATGCTTCCAAGAAAGGATTTTAGATGCTGTGGGTAAATTTCACTGTTTCTGATCTGCAATAGAAAGAACCAGCTCACTTCTCTGAAGGACCAGCCTCCCCAGGCACTGCCTCTACGCACATGTCCACCTGCATCTGGAATCCAGGGTCCAGGCAACAGACATCACGGTTGTCTCCTCCCCGCTCCTGGTGACGTCATCTCCTCAGCTCAACTCCACGTTGATCTGGGATCCATCAGGCTGGAGCAATTTGAGTGTGTAAAGCTAAATGTGTTATCATTTTCACCACAAATTAACAGTTTCTATGTAAATATTGGTATTTCCTCACCCCATGAAGGCGAGAGGAGGCAAAATGGCACCGGCGCATTTGATTTAAACTAATTAAAAGCAGAGGATTGTGCAATTCAATATATTGATTTTACCAGTGGGACTTAAATCTTTTATAATAAGTGTACACAGCTGCAGTGCTCTCCCACCACTATGCTGTAAAGGCTAATCCGCACATTCCTTCTGACGATAACATGACAGGTCCCACACATCCCCGCCTGTGCCCTAACCCTGGTGACAGTGTCAGAGTGCATTAAGGTGAAGCCTTGCAGTGGCTTGCCAAGAAAACAGTGTGCCGACAGCCCCCCAGCTAAGCCTGAAGAGTGAGCGTGAAAGAATTCATGTGGCCAGAAGCATGGTGCAAAGGGCTCCCCATTCAAAATATTCAGCCGGTTACACGGATGGGCAGACGGGGAAGGGTGGAGACGGGGGAGACTTAGGACATGCTGATTCTTGCAATGGGCCAAATATGACCTTACCAAATGAGGGGGAGATATTAAAGCGATAGGAGTGATCAATCAACTTAGATGGGACTCTCCCTGGAATGAAGTCATTACTTGTCTCTGAGTTCAGCGGACATGTGATATTCACTCACATCACAGGCGTTCCGGTGGTCAGGGGATTGTGCACCAGCTGTGTTTACCTCGGCCAAGGCTTGATAGCCTACCACGCCATGGTAAAGCCCCAAACTGTAGCTTGAGGGGGCTGCATCTCAAAAGCAGTTTCTTCTCTCTGTGCATTCAGAGAGTCATCCCCCTGAAACTGATTTGCAAGTGGGCCATCTCCGTTACCCCTTCCACGGGGACCGCTCCACTACCGAATGACAACCCTGGAACCAAAACCAAAAACAGCCACCCAGGCTGGCATCCAGGTTTCAGCCTTACCCTGCCTTGATTCCAGAAGGAAAATACATAGAAGATGAAAAAAGTTCAAAGCTGGGTCACATACATGCTTGGGAAAAGTGGAGGAAAATCTTTGATTTATATAAGCAGGAAAATGAGGTTTAAAAGAAGTGATTTTGAAAGGGTTACGAAAAACACAGCTGTTGGTGCACTCCTATAGCAAAGGCGCTCTGCAGAAAGAAAGAAAGAGGGGGGAGCTGTGTGACATCTATATTAACCTTTGGCTGCTCACCAGTGAGGGCCGGCGCTCCGAGTGCTGGAATGTGGAACAGCCCCTTCCAAATTTTAACACAAGCCAGGTTACAGCTGCAAATGCCTGCAGTCCACGCTCCCCTTTGCGAAGCACTCCCTAAAGGAAATTTTTAAACTGTAACAGAATCTTTTTCTAATACTCTACAGTGGTATGGACTGCTCTTGAGGGGCAATGGGAGAGGTCTTAATGCCAAACACTTGTCAACAAAAAGGACAGCCAGATGGCATAAAAGCAAAAATCAAACTGCATGGCCTTCTCCCTACTCTTCAGCTACATTAACAAAAGCCACTTTTATAGGCTGACTCCAATAATGATAGGTTTCCAACTTTCTCTTCTTTTCAATTTAGCGTCAAAGATTACACAAATTTCATGCCTTCATTACCTGGACCAGAGATAAACATGATGACTTCCACTGCCCTAGTGCCAGCCAGCTACTTCAGAAGATCCCTAACACAGCTGCTGGGTCTTCCCAAAGAAGGAACGGTAACGGGCGACGGCTAGATTCAGTGGGCAGAATCGCCATTGCCTGGGGATTATTTAAGAGAGGGTAGCTGTTTTGAATTCCAAAATTAAGTCTACACAGAGGAGTTGGGGTTGTTAATCCAAACCAGTTTACAAATCTTGCCATTGAATTTAAGGGGCCCAGGCTGGGAAGATGGGAGTCTCACTCAGGCAGCTCAGCTCACATTGCCTGGGGCTTTATGGTACAGGCTGGGCTTTGTCATAAGGTGCAGCCTTTAGTCCTCATTCCCACCACCTGGTTTTGTCGTAAATTCCCCTCTAGTTTTCCCTCTAGTTTAGATCCCACTCAGCCTGGCAAAAAAGTTGAATTCCAAGAACAACTTACAGGAACAAAAACCAGTTTGGCGGCAGACAGAAGGAAGAATAAACGCACCAGGTCTGCAAAAGCCTTCAGAATTCAGGCAGGGGTCCCCCAGCGTACGCAGGCCGCCTGCCTGCAAGACAGCAGAGCTATGCAGTGCAGGGGGAAGGGGCAAAAGAGGCTGCCAAGATCCTCACCCATGCCCCACCCCCCGACAAAGTCCCACCATAATAATAAGGAATAGTTTGATATGTGCTAGTGATATTTTCTCACTCTTCTGTAAATTGTGAGAATAAACTTACCTTTAGAAAACTGAATACTACAGATCAACATGATTTGCAATCCAAGGAAAAACAGTATAACAGTGTTCTTTCTCAGCAAACTCAGTGGCCAGACAAGTCTGCTACACCTCCCCCCAACCCTCTTCAACCTTACTGCCACCCCCAAGTCCCCCCTATGGAGAAATTCCAGGCTACAACAGAAGGGACAGGCAATTTATTCCTGTGCTGCTGCTTAGCAGAAATTAAAGGCCAACATTAGAAGCATCTACAGGAAGCGTCTCGCCAAACTGCAGCCCAGGTCTTCACCTAACTAATGACCTCGAGTTTAGGGACAGAGAGAGAAAGAAAACAAGGTCAGTGCGCTCTGTTAAAAGCCACTCTGCCATCTAATTTGGAGTGATGTCCCAGAAAGCTAGACCTGAGAAAGTCAGGGTCCCACAAAGCCCAAAGCCAGCCTGGCTGATTAAGAGGCTCAGACAAGCCGGTCTTTGTCCTTTCAAGATGAAAGAAATGGATTGAAAGGTGTGTGTACAGCCAGAGGAGGAAAACCACCCAGCTGTGGCCTTCCCAAACAAGTCCCAGCTTGCTCCTGCCGCCATGGGGGAAGCAAATAGCCAGCACCAAAGTTCCCAGAGGCACCCTCCGAGCAACCTGGTCTTTCTCTGGGGGACAGGGAGCCCCTGGGGCCTAGCCCACACCGCCAGCCCATAAGCAGCGGCGGCTTTTTTGCTCTTGGTTTGCAGGGCCTTCTACAGAAGCCGGAGATTACAAATACCTTTTTAATGACCCCAGCCAGGCTCTGAAGACAGCCACTGGGACCTGCACCTTCAGTGGGAGTCCGGGGTACCCAACAGAACGGAAGATGCCATAAATCCCCCAGCAGAGAAACGCCCTGGCTAACCCCAGGCTTAAGGAGGGCGACAGAACTCTGCGTTCATTATTTATGTGTTATGCATTTGGAATTTTCCTTTAGTTTTTGGTATAGTTAATAAATGCACATTGTTTTTTTAAAAAAAATCACCAATACAGAAGTGCAGACAATGAAAAATCAGACCCCAGCTCCCACTCCCTAAGCCCCAGCTGTGCCCCCACCTCTCTAGCCCTCCAGTAAAATCTCTCTCCAGTTCCTGGTGTCTTCCTCCAGGAGGACACCATGATATACAAAAGCATACATGCAGGCCACTCACCTGCACCTTGCTTCTTTCCACCTCATGCATCTTGGAGATGGTTCTACATCAGGTCATATGTTGCTGCTTCCTTCTTAACTGGCTGCTTAGTATAATTTAAACTTTCTTAAAGGTATTTTGGCATCTAAACCTCCCACCCCTTGCTCGCTGAAGCTTGGCTCACTAGCTGGATTTGGTTATTAAGTACAGACAATGGCCTCCCCGGGAACTCCAGGGACCTTATCAGGAGGGGAAAGCAGGAAGGCGGATCTGCTCTTCCCCGCGCCCCCAGTCCACGCCCCAGGTGCCCAGCGTGGGGCTTCAGTATCATTATTTCCATGTTGACACAGCGCCCGTGGGCGTGAGTTTGCTGTCTTGACTTGGTTAGGGTTTTCGCAGCAAGTTACACAAGTAGAATGAAAGCGCTCAGGAAACAGCGTTATCGGGGCGTGTTATCTCGGAAACCAAATATTTGATCATCAGTCCCGCAGTGCGCTGCCGGGGGGGTTAGTTTGAGCAAGTCTGGAGAATGAGTGCGCGCAGACGGAGGGGGAGCTCCCTGGCCCTCGCCGCAGCCCCAGGCTCGCGTCCTCGGGGTCGTCGCGGCTCCAGTCGTAAACTGGGACCCCCAGTCGCCCCCGCGGCGTCAGCTCGAAGATCCCGCGCAACCCAATCGCCAAAACCTGTGGTTTGCGCGCCACACGTGATAAATGCTGAAAATGGATTCTGCCAGCCCGAGACCTACCACTAAATATTTAAAATAGAAAACTAGCGGCAGGGCACAGTGGCTCACGCCTGTATTCCCAGCACTTTGGGAAGTTGAGGCAGGAGGATCAACTGAGATCGGGAGTTCGAGACCAGCCTGACCAACATGGAGAAACACAGTCTCTACTAAAAATACAAAAAATTAGCTGGGTGTGGTGGCACATGCCTGTAATCCCAGCTACTCGGGAGGCTGAGGCACGAGAATCGCTTGAACCCGGGAGGCAGAGGTTGCGGTGAGCAGGGATTGCGCCACTGCACTGCAGCCTGGACAAGAAGAGCGAAACTCCGTCTCAAAAAAAAAAGAAAAAAGAAAAGAAAAGAAAGAAAAAAAAGAAAAAATAAAAGAAAGCAAACTAGCAAGCTCCCCAGCTCCAGCCAAGAGAGAATGGGGCATCCGGCGGCCCGGAGAGGGGCCCCAAGGCGTTCGAAGCGCGCGGTACGCTAAGGCGGGCGCACCACTAGGGGACAGGTAGGGCTTGTCAGGGCGGGTAAGGGAGTGCGACGGCCACGATGCCAGGACCAGGCAGGGGCCCAGGAAGGGCGGGAAGGCAGCCTCGCCAGGAAGGGCCCTTTACATCCAGGTAGCGCGAGCCGCGCCGGCCCGGGACAGCTCACATGACCAAGCCCCGCGCTTTGAACGGCCGGCGCCTCCAGCCCCAGAGATGCGGCCGGCGGCGTAACATGGAGGGGACTTCGGTGGATCCCTCCTTCCCAGTAACCCCCACAGGCCCACCGAACCCAGCGCGCCAGACCCGGAGGCGCACACAGCTTGGGAGCCATAGGGCCGTGGGTGGGAGACCCTCGGGCAGGCACTGCGATTTCAACCAGGAGCAGAAAGCTGGGCGGGCTGTATAGAAGAAGCGGCTCCCTCCCTCCCGGTCGCAAAGTGCCCCCGAACAGAGACGCACACCCCCGAGTGCCCTTACTCACCGAGGTTGACGAAGCTCATGACCATGTCGGCGTCGGTGAGGAAATGGCTATCTTGCAAGCTGGCCAGAGGGGGGCCCTGGGTGCTGAAGACGGCCTTGTAGGGGTAGGAGAAGCCCTGGCCTCCGGGCCCGCCGCCCTCCTCCACCGCCATGGCGTTGTACAGGTCCAGCATGAACATGGGCGCCGAGTTGTGCTTGCCCTGGAGGTGCGGGCGCGGGCGGTGGGGCAAGCCCAAAATGGAGAGGATCTCGCGCTGCATCTCCCGCCGCTCCTGGCTGCGGAGGCGCCGATGGATGAAGCTCGAGTGCACCTCGTTGTCCAGGCTGAAGTCGGCCAGGGCGGAGCGCAGCAGGAACAGGGGTGCCCAGAGCGCCACGAAGCTGTGCGGCGCCGCAGCGCGCAGCGAGCGCACGTGCATCGCGCCG
>NW_012114666.1:1543434-1558467 GCF_000951035.1 Colobus angolensis palliatus | reverse complement strand
CTTGCCCCGCACTCGCCTGGGCGCACCGCCGGGCTTGGAAAGCAGCCCCGGCGAACGAAGAGGCGAGTGAGGAGGCGGGCGCGGGTGGGAGGAGCAGCCAGCAAGCCTAGGAGTCCAGAGAGCCAGTGCCGAGGAGGCAGCGAGGCGGCAGGCGGGCGGGCGAGCGCTCCTTCTTCCCGCTCCTCTGGCGCTCTCGCCCTCAGGCGGCGGCGACCCACCCTCTTCCAACCTCTGGCGTGGAGAGCAGGGACCCCGGGGCGCTCTCCCAGCCTTGCGCGCCCTGGATCGCACAAGAGGCCGCCTCGGGAGCGCCAGAGTGGTACACGCTGGGGCCTGGGCGGAGGAGGAGGAGGAGGAGGACGGGCTTCAAGGGGCCCCTCCCGCGCCGGCGGCCTCCCACCTGCCCTCGGCCCCGCCCTCCCCCCAGCTGTGCCCAATGGGTTCATTCATTCCCTCTAGAGCGCTCGACAAATGTTTACTGAGTGCCCACGGGGTGCCTAGAGCCTGGCGGGACGTCGCAGGGATGCGGCTGGAGGAATCCGAGCCGGCCCTGCCCTCCTGGCACTCGCGGTCCGGACCAGGAAGGCGGCCCGAGCGGGACCGGTGGGCTGCGGGCCGCGGTGGGAAAAGTTGGGGGAGCGCGGAGGTGGTGCGGAAATAGAAGGCTTCCTGGAAGCGGTGACCCTTGAGGCGGTCTTGCCCCTCAGTCCCCGTCTCCTTTTAAGCCAGCCACGCTGACCCCTCCGCGCCTCTCTGAACCGCTTGCCAGCTTGTCTCTGCGCTCGCTATTTCCTCCGCCTGGACCGCTCCCCGCTCACCACCTCCCGCCCCCCATCAGACCCTGCTTTCTCCCAGAGACCTCCAAGACCTGCCAAGCTGAGGTTGTTTCCTCGCCTCACCCCCACGCACATTTGTTTTCTTTCCTGTAATTTCTCTTGCTGTCTGGAATTGCTGTATGAGTTACTCCGTGCCTTCTTTATTGCCTTCTTATCCCCGCTAGACGCCCAGCGCACTGGGGCCAGGACCAGCGATCTTCTCCGCAGCTCTGGTGCCCGCAGTGCCTTGAACCCAGCGCCTGGTAGCCACTGTGGCTGCGCAATCACGATTTGTTGAGTGAATAAGTGAACTTCGTGTGAGCTGGGGGGTTCTTCCCACCTTCTCCTCTAAGGGGCCCTGTATCTTTCCAGCCACCCCTCAGCCTGAGACCAGACACCCCAGCCCCACCACTAGGGCTTCCCATCAGCCCTCGCCGTGGCAGTGCCTGGGGAGCCAGCTGCTGGTCTTCGCATCCTCTTCCCCTCCAAGGGTCTGTGCCTGAGACCTCCCCATCAGCCTCCTCTCCTGCCTCTCCTCATCTGTTCATCCCTCAATCAATACCGAGACATGCGCGCTGTCACAGGGAGTCCCCAGACCACTCAGTGAGGGCAGCGGGGTAAAAGTTCATCCTGTCTCCTTCCCCTGCTGGGGCTGGGTGAGAGAGGATCCCCAGAGGGGCTTTGGGATGAACTGGGAAGGGCTGAGGTTAGGAAAGCGGGCGGGGGCAGGGGGGTTGTCTGGGAGGGGCTCTGGCTAAGCCTCACTTTGGGGCTGTCCTTCCTGGGGCAGGAGAGCTGGGGAAGAGAATTATGGTCTTCAACAGTTTTCTGGAGCAGAAGTAGTTTGGCCAAGTGGTCCTCTGGGTCTCCCTTGGGAGCTTTTGGACTAGATAGCAGCCTGAGGAGCCACATGGGTAGAGAAAGGGGAGGCCAGAGGCCAGGCAAGGAGCAGAAAACTACCAGCCTGCAGGTCCTGGCCATTTACACACCGGCCCCAGGCTGTGAGATGGAACAGGTTCCGAGCCCCCATGCCAGCCTGCAGGTCCTGGCCATTTATACATAGGCCCCAAGAGTGAGGTTGAACGGGTTCTGAGCCCCCATGCCAGCCTGCAGGTCCTGGCCATTTATACATAGGCCCCAGGCTGTGAGATGGAACAGGTCCTGAGCCCCCATGCCAGGGAGAGGCCTCTGCCCACCCACCAGGCAAGGCCCTCAGACCACCCCCAGCACCTAGTCTTCATCCATTCACTCCTTCCTTCAACAGACAAGCATGGAGCACGGGATATCAGGTGGGGAGCTGTGGGGCCTGCAACCTGGACAATCGTACAGGGCCCCCCAGCTCTCAAGGGCCCCACACTTGGTTTCCTACTCTGGGGTCACCATATGCAGTTCTAAATCACCTATGAACAAAGTCCCCCCTGCCCCGTATTAATTTTGCACCTGACCCAGATATTATGTGGCCAGTCCTGGGGCCAAGCACAATGCTGGGCAGGAAGACACGGCCATGAGCGAACCCACATGGCGGACTCCATCAAGGAGCCACGGCCTCCAGGCCAGGGAAGCAAAGCAAGGGCCTCAAATAAGAGTCAGAGACTGGAGGAGAGGCAGGTCTTGTCCATCACTCTCTCTGGAAACAATTCAGAAGCCAGGCAGAGGAGGACATGCAGGAGGGAGAAGGAAAGGTGGGCATCGTGGCGTGCAGGAATCCTACCCCAGGGCCACTGGGGAAATTGCAGTAGTGTCACAGTCATCCAGGATCCATCTGAGAGTGTGCAACTGGAGAACCTGGGTCACTTCAGCCTGTGATAACTGACAGGCAGTCGGGGGGGGGGGGGGGGAGGGGCAGATAAACAGGGTGAGGTGATGGAGGGTGGGGAGGGGAGTTTTTGGAGGAGATGCCACTGACCTGAGTTCTGAAAGCCAAGAAAGAGACAGGCTTTTCCAGGGAAAGGCATCCCAGGTGGAGGAACAGCAAGTGCTTGAGCCCTAAAGAGAAGGGAACAGAAACCAGGCTCAGTCCCCAGCCCTGCACACACCCTCCAGCGCTGGCTTGCCAGGGGCAGGCTATGCCACCTCCAGTGCCAGCAGAGAGAAAGGAGGTCACTTTCTTCCAAAGTCTGAAATAACAAGGAGCCAAAGCAGCCCTGCCCTTCAGCAGTAGTCTCTGCTTTTTATCTACTCTCAAATCTTTTGGAGGGATCTTCACAAGGTGAGGCTGGGGGCAGGGGCAGCAGGTCTCAGTACTACAATTTACATATGAAACAACTGATCTGTCAGTGTCTAAGCAAGGATTCTAGTTTACCCTTCTTTGTGCATCTCACCTGAGCCTATTCTGAGCCTGGCACACAGCAGGTGCTCAATTAGTACCTGTTGAATGAATAGTAATAAGCACAGCCAACACCTAAAAAGACCAGTTGACTGAGGGCTGACCATGCAGGCGCCAGTGCAGGCGCCAAGCTAAAGCATCTCCCAGATCCCTCTCCCCAGAAACCCTTCCTCTGAGATGCCATCCTTTCTCATGCAAGAGGAAGAGACAACATGCCCTTCACATCCAAGACCTCAAGAGATAAGGTTTCCTCTGAACTCCCACAAACCCCCATTTAGCCTTATCTTTCCTGTGATCCATGCTGGGGGAGGGGGGTCTTTCTTTTCCCTGTTTCCTCCCCCAGAGGCATCCCCAAGACTGCACCAGCCCTCAGTGAATGCCGAATGAATGAATGAATGAGTGAAAGAAAACCAGCAAGCAAGAAATATCCATCTGGGAGCGCATCCGATGCCAGTTTGGGAGCTGAGGCCACCACCAGAAAAGGCTTGGAGATTGCCAAGGTCAAGTCTTGTGCGGAGGAGGTAGCCTGGGCGCTGCAGCCTGCCCACCCACATTCACACTCCAGCTCCGTCTCTTCCAGCTGTGCGCCACGGGCAAGGGACTTAACCTCTCTACACCTCAGCTCCCCCATCTGTAAAATGGGGGGACTGACAGTGCCTGTCTTCTGGGATAGCTGTGAGGTTTCAGAAGTTAATTCATGGAAAGGGCTTTGCACAGTGCCTGGGACACAAAGAAAACCCTTGATAAATGTGATTATATTACCATCTGGATGAAAAGGAAAATATGGTAACAAAGAAGCCTCCTGAGTTACAAAATAACAACAAAACTTTTCATGATGATCTGCTTTTTGGCCAAGCAGAGAAAAGCAAATGTATCCTGACTCTGACAGCAAGAGCAAAAGAGAGAGTGAAGTAGAAGGGAACATTAGAGATGAAAGGGTCATCACTGCATTCCAATCCTCACATTGTGCCCAGGCCCACGGCAGGCCAGCCGGGCCCAGGGACTTCCCTGGGGCCTATCTCATTTCCCCAGCAGCTAGTCCCCCACCCACACACTCCCAGTTGTGGCTCCCCTGGCCAGGGCACCCAGCACTAGGCTCCAGGACCGTAATCCGATCTGCCCCAGTCTGCTCCACACCTGGGGCCGCCTTTGCCTGGATGAAAGATGGCCTGGAATTGTGAGGGGTGTTATTGTGTCAGGCGGCCCCGGCCCAGGGTCCGTGCCCCTCGCCTGCTGGCCTCCCAGTACTGGGCCAGGAGTTTTCATTTCCTCTGTCATCAGTCACATCTTGCCGAAGCGATTTTGACCAAGTCAGCATGTCTCTCTAAGGCAGTAAAAAGCAGAAAAGAATTCTGCTGACACACACATTGTTCAGCGAGGTGGGGACCTCATCTTCATCCATCTGCCCTAGAGGAGGTTCGGCCGGCCCTGGGGCTCCCTGGGGAGCACAGTCCAGGAAGCCAGTGGGCCACTCTCTCTGTCCACACCACCTGACCAAGGCCAGATGACCTGGGCCTCCAACCCCAACCAGGAAGGGAAGGCCAAGAGCCGCCTCGTGCACAGGCTTGAAAATCCTTGTGTGCAGAGAGGTGGACCCTGCAGAGGAAGTTATTAGAGCACACCTGTGGTAAAATGTTGTCTCCCATGCAGATCTCTCATTGCACGTGAGGAGGCTTGGACTCCTCACGTTTGCCCACTCTGAGATTTTCTTTGAACAACTTTAAAAGCAGCAGAATGAGACACTAAATGTCTTCCATCAGTCTTAAGTACACATGGCAGTGGCCACAGTTCCAAATGGAAAACAGAGACAACACACACACTCTAGAGAAAGCTGATACTATGCAGGATTTCTAGGATCTGGAAGCCAGCTAAGGGGAAGCAGTGTTTTGTTTATTATTATCAGGGCTGTATTTCTTCCTTGATTGGAGGAAGTCTGGTATGGTTTTGAGCACTAACTATCCTTGGTTCAGCATTAGAGGTAGCCCTTTCCTCCTTCCAAAACGTGACAGGGAGCGGCCGACCTGTCACCTGTTGGGAGCACTTGCTTCTGCTGGACACCTGCTAGGCCTGCACTGCCCAAGCCCACATCACCTGCAACCCCTCACTGCATGGAGAGGCTAGTTCTGCTCCTCAGATGGCAGAGAAGGAGAACCAACGTCCAGAGAGCACCTTGCCCAAAGTCAGACAGCCAGTCTGTAATGGGGCCAGGATCCAAAGCCACATCTGTCTACACAGCACAGGCCTTTAAGCATCAGTGAACGTTTAGTGACCTGGGAGCAGCCCCTTCCTTCCTTGTTTTAACTTAAAGCAACACTTCTCCAACCCCACTGTGCATACGAATCCCCTGGGGGTCTGCTAGAACACAGATTCCCACACAGCCAGTCTGAGTGGGCTGAGATTCTGCACTCCTTATCAGCTCCTGGGGGCTCAGAGGCTGTGGTCTTCAGACTGTATGTTGACGATCGAGGCTCTAGATTTCTGAAATTACAGCCGACCAACTGGGGCTTCAAATTAAAACTTTATTATCTGTGATTCCGGCTGTCTTTTTAAATTAACTCTACTTCTCCCAACTACCTTGTATTATTTTATTGTTATTATTATCCCCATTTTACAGATGAGGAAATTGAGGCTCAAATACTTGAGAGAACCCGCCCGAAGCCACACCAATGGTGAATGAATGGTAAAATCAGAATTCTGACACCGGCTGTCTTATTCCAGGACCTAAGTCCTTCAACATTGAGGTACACCAAAACACAGGGTTTGTCTTAGTCCTGGATGGACCTCCCAGTGCCCATGGAGGCCTTGCACACAGTAGATGCCCTATCAGTGTTTGAGGAACATACCTCTGAGCCCCTCTTCAATTCCTCCTTTATTGCAGAAGTCATGCACTCAAAAGCCAATGGGTACCAGCCAGGTAACATAAATACAGAGATTCAATGTGAGGCCCAAGGAATATTTCTGGATGGCATCAGAAATTTGATTCCAACATCACCAGATAGTTCTAATTTTCCAGAGAAGCTAGAAACTTGAGTTTGAATGGTGACATCTCTCAATGTTTATCTATTGGCAACTAATTGAACTCGTTTTGGTCATTAGACCAAAGAAGACACATCTACCAGTCAGATCCAATGAATCTGGTTTGCCCCTGGCCTCGTGAAGGGCTCTGCTGTGTCTGGAGGATGTGCCCAGACTCCCCCAACCCATCACCCAAACCAAAGGACCACCAAGGATGGTGCATTTCAAGACAGCTCCATTGAATTCATGATTTGAGGGCTACTGAGCCAGTGGTTGAAAAGGCTGGAACTGTTGGCCCCTTTAGGCAAACTCTGATCCTAACCTTCCCCAGAGTCCCTTCCCAGCAAAACTCTGCTGTTTGGCCCCTGGTGACTGATCTGATAAACTCCCCTTCTCCCCAGAAACATTAAAAACCAGAATTCCACCTGCAAGAGCAGGAGTGAGGGTTCATTGCTCCTGCTTTTCAGCATCTCCCTCCTCCCAGCTAGATCTGAGCCCTCTCTTCTGGTTGAGGATGCCCCATCTGGTGAATATCCAGAAAAGCACTGTCTTGCCTGCTTTGCAGCCAGAGCCCTGACAGGTGACCAAGTTTCAGTCAGTCAGAGGCACTGACCCCAGAAGCTATCAGCGCAGGCCCAGACCATTCTGCAGAGTGATCTGGGGCCGTGTCCCAGCTACAGAGCCCCCAAGCCTGGTTCTCTGGCCTTCCCAGGGGTTCTGTGAGCCTCCAAGATCCTCTAGTGGACTTCTTTTCTGCACCAGCCTGCCCAAGCTGGTTTCTGTTGCCTGCAGCCAGGAGCCCTGCTGGATATAGCACTGGGGAGCTGGAGAGGGCATGGCAACCATGTCAGTTAAAAGGATACAGGCCTTCTCTTTTGTTCAGCAGCTAAAACTTTTGGTCAAGGAAGTTTTCCACACAGGCTTGACACAGAAAATAGAAACAGAGCTTCTTTGGTTAAATAGAGCAGGGGAGGGACTAGGGTTCCACATTTAGCAAAAAAATATAGGGTGTGCAGTTCAATTTGAATTTCAGATAAACAATGAATGGATTTTAGTATGAGTATATCCCATTATATTGGAGTATATGTATTAAATATACTCATACTGAAATTCACTCGTTGTTTATCTGAAGTTCAAATCGGACTGGACACCCTGCCTTTTATCAGGTGATCCCAGCAGGGGCCCAGAGCCCCCCGGCTTGGTTTCTTTTCACTACCATTTTCTCTGCTCCCAGGGTTTCATAGAAAACACTTTGGAAGCCCACCTAATTTGAGACCCTGCCTTTTCTCCTTCTTCTGCAAAGATTTCCTCTGTTTTCTTTCTTTCTTTCTTTTTTTTTTTGAGACAGACTCTCCCTCTGTCCCCAGGCTGAGTGCAGTGGCACAGTCTCAGCTCACTGTAACCTCTGCCTCCTGGGTTCAAGCAATTCTCCCTCCTCAGCCCCCTGAGTAGCTGGAATTACAGCTACTATGTGCACTACCACACCTGGCTAATTTTTGTATTTTTAGTAGAAACAGGGTTACACCACGTTGGCCAGACTGATCTTGAACTCCTGGCCTCAAACAATCCATCTGTCTTGGCCTCTCAAAGTGCTGGGATTACAGGCATAAGCCACTGTGCCTGGCCAAGATTTCCTCTGTTTTCCTCAGTGGAAATGTCCCTTCTTCACTGTCAGTCCCTGTATTTCAGGTTGAACTATCCTCTTCTCTAAAATTCAGAGTGGGTACATGACCCAGCCTGGTCAACCAGAGATGCATGTGCGATAGGTTCAGTGACAGTCATGTGACCTAATCTAAGTCAGTGAGATTCAACTTTAGAACTTTTGCTGGAACTACCAGGAAAAGGGGTCTTTCCTCCCACTGGGGTTGCTAGGTCAGGGGCTGCTGCTGGCAGTCATCTTCCCTCCCTTCAGGGAGAGCCTGCCCTGTGAGAGAAGCCACAGGACAGTAAAACAAGAGGAGGCAGGAGACCGACAGCATCAGTGAGTCCCTGGAGCCCACCATCCCTGAAGCCAGCCCCACCCAGGACTGTTCAGCTTGAGCCATTGTGTACTGAGTTTCCAGTCCATTACAACAAAAGTCCTGCAGACATGTGGTTCAATTCCTTCATCTTGAAGATAGAGAAATTGACACCCAGAGAGAAACTGTTGAACCCAAAGTCTTACAGTGAATCAGGGCAGAGCTAGGATTAGGCTGGGCTCCTGGCTCCCAGGGTCCTGGGAACTCCTCACCACCCCACGTCGTGCTTCTCTCCATCTCTATTGTTTTCTTCCTTCTCTCACCTCCTTCACTGTGTTTCTGCTCATTAAAAAAATTGTGTTCTTTCTTTCACTTCAAGTTTTATCTTTATTGCCTCCCTGTTGGTAAACCATTACTCTAAATATAACAGGTTAGTCCCAACTCATGTGAAAAGATCTTATGGGAAGATTAACGGATTTGAGCTCATCTTACACATGATGCAACAACTAATAAGAGTGAGCGTGAATGACACAGCTATCTGATGTCCAAGCTTTGCTGATTAGCTCTTGTCTTCGAATCACCCTGAAATTGGATGCAGTATCTCCCATTTCACAGATGAAGATATGGAGGCCCAGGGGTCAAAGGACTTGGCCAAGAAACATGACTAACAAATAACAAAGCCAGCATTCAAACCTGGATGACCCAACTCTGATCCCCTATTTCACCCAGCCAGTTGCCCCTGGAAAGCCAGCCTGAGATTTTTATTTCCATAGCTCACATGATGACAAACCACTGAGTTGAGTTGCCAGATTTGGCAAATAAAAAATATAGGATATCCAGTTAAATTTGAATTTCAGATAAACAATGACTCATTTTTTTTTTTAAATAAATATGTCCCAAGTTGCACAGGACATACTTATACTAACAGTGAGCCTTTGTTTATCTGAAATGCAAACTTAACCTCTCACCATGTATTCTGTCTGGCAATTCTACACTAAGGGCTTTTATGCATAAAGCAAGACGCACCAGCTGTGTCCTTGGTTCCGCAAAAGCCTCAGGGTCTTTGCACTTGCTGTGCCATTTGCCTGGAAGGCTCATGTTGATATTCACCTCCTTCACCACCTCTGGGTCTCTGCTCAAATATTTCACCACTGACATTTTCCCTTGCCCGTCTATCAGAAGCAACCCATGTTTTCTTTTTCTCTTACCACCACCACCTGAAATACAACAGTTACATGTTCATTTGTTCATTGTCTCTCTCCTGCCGTGGAAATGTGGGCATGTGTTTTGGTCTGATTTGTTCACGACCGTGAGTAGAGCCCACAGCAGTGTCCCATATGTAGCTGATACTCGGTGAAGATTTGCTGAATGAGTGAATGAGCTCTCTGCGAGCACGTCTTGGTTTCTGTCTGGAATACCGCCTGACTCGGGATTGTCACTCACCTGCTGAGTGGCAGTGGGCATGCCCCTGAGCTCCCCACTCCTTGAGCCAGACTCATCACACATCTCAGAGTCACTGGGACATCAGGTGACAAAACAGCCTTGAGAGTCACATGCAGACTTGCCGGAGCACGTGTGCAAGCGTCCCGGGGAGCTTTTCTCTTCTTCAAGCACTCGTGCCCCAGACAACTGAGCCTCAGAACACAAACCCTAAAAAACAAATTTTTTCATTTTCGTCAAGTGTTCAGAGCACATGCAAGCTCCTCCCACCCGCGGCATCACTGCAGACAGTGGCATCAAGCACTTCCAAGTCGGAGAGAAGGACAGCACACCAAGAGACATCAGTACCAACGATGTCTTTCATCCTCACAACTCTTTTGAAATAGATATTTTTGTGCCCAATTTACAGATGAGGAAACTGAGGCTCATATTAATCAATTCCACTGCCAGAAAGCAATGGAACCATGTTTTAATTCAGACAGCCTGATAGCAGTCTCTGAGCCCATTTCCTCACCTGTAAAGTAGGTATAATGATAGTGCTGCCTGGCCGGTCACAGTGGCTCATGCCTATAGTCCCAGCACTTTGGGAGGCCAAGGTGGGTGGATCACCTGAGGTCAGAAGTTCAAGACCACCCTGACCAACATGGTGAAACCCACTAATAAAAAATACAAAATTAGCTGGCTATGGTGGTGCATGCCTGTAATCCCAGCTACCTGGGAGGCTGAGGCAGGAGAATCACTTGAATCCTGGAGGAGGAGGTTGCAGTGAGCTGAGAGCATGCCATTGCAGTCTAGCCTAGGCAACAAGAGCAAAGCTACATCTCAGATATAAATAAATAAATAAATAAACAAACAAATAAATAAATGTGCTGCCTTGTTGTGGGGATGTTGTGGGGATAAAATGAGACATTGTGTGTGAAGTATTTGCATAGGTCCAGGCAGGCAGCACACACAGGTGACCACCACAGGCAACCTCGCCCCCTCCCCAGCCTGAAATAATCAGGATAGAAGATGACATGTGAAGGCCTGTATTCCAAGCTGCCCAGAGTGACCGATGACATGGCTTGAGGCAAGACAACTATCCAGAGTTATCAGATTCACTTCCTTGGGTATTTGAAATAGGAAATCCAGAGAAAACGAGGTTACAGGAGTAAGGCCAGGTCAAGAGGTAGAAAGTGTGGCCATGATGGGTGGTGAGCAAGCTTGCCTTACAAAGGAGCTCAGGCCACTGGGGTCCAGTAGTGTAGGTTGTACATTGTGCACTCTGGGATCAACATTCCTATTCTTGCCTTTGACAACAGTGGCCTCCGGAGTTGTGCAGTACACACTCTCAGCAACTGTACCCAGCAGCCCTGAAATTTTATTCATTCATTGATTCATTCACATATATATTAATTTATTCCCACCATGTGATAGTCTCTTTCAGACCATGAGACAGTAGCAGTGGAAAGATATTCAAGACTTCTCACACAGGTATTTTAGTTAGGGGAGATGGACTGGAAGCAGGAGTCACTGACAAGTGCCATGGAGAAAAAGAAAGCCCAGTGAGAGCCTGAGAGCAGAGGGTGGGAAGGCCTCTCTGAGGAGGGGAGGTCTCCAAAGCCAGGCCTAGGAGGAGTAGGGGGAGGGGACTGTGGGCAGAGGCAACGGTGGGTACAAAGGCCCTGAGGTGACCACAAGAGCATCTGGGATGCTTGGCTCCAGAAGACCTTCCTAACTCCGGCTTTTCCTGGAGCTGATGGTTCCCCACAGGGGTCTTTATGATCCCACCACATTCCTTGGGGTGACTCGAGTTGGTGCCCAATTCTCACAGCCCAAAGAACTGCGACCCAACTTCCAGCTGGGGCCCCTGTCCCTGAACAGAGTCTCCACACACGGGCATTGCTGGCCCTGGTCTCTTCTCCTCTTCCAAGGCTCAGTGTCCCTCCCCAGCCAGACTTCTGCTCCACCCATCTCTGCTCCCAGCAAGCTTCCAGTGAGCTGCCTGCATGTGCAAAGCCAGGAAACATGATGTTCCCAGACATCAAAGAGTTTGCAAAAGATCGTGGTCACCTGAGACCCAGACCATTTCCTAAGGCTGCTGTTTAGATACCAAGTCCAGGGGTTTTTCTTTAGGGCTCCAGTGAAGCATAGAAGCTACCCTACACCTCAAGCCACCACCACCTCCCTTCCCTGGACCCCACCGTACACCATGGCTCCTTACAACCCTCCACATCTCTGGCACTGGAGCCCTGATTTTGTTTTTATGGGGTAATATTCTTTCATCCCCAAATGCCATGTAGGAATTTGCTGGGGGTTGGGGGTGGGAACCACCTCATTACAACCAGAAAATTCAATTTACAGACATTTGGTTCTTTTATTTCCATTTTTTTAAGGAGAGAAAAGAAATCAATCCAGTGTGGACACTTTGAGTTCCTTGCTTAGAGGTTCAAGGCATCTGTGACTTCGGAAAGCCTTCTTGGCATGAAGCAATAAACAGGCTGAGCAGATAAAACCACCCTGTGTTTAAAAAGCAGGCCTGTCTCTGAGGCAGAAATTTTATAGATAAAACAACAGAACGTGACTCAAAAAAGTCGTGTTGTGAAAATGGCCCCGTGTAGATACAAAATTCCTTACTCAGGAGCTAAGTTCTACAACAGCACAGGAACATTTGATCTAGATAATTCTCTATGTCTGGCTTCAAGGAGCCACTTTGAAGCCCTGTTTTCCAGAGGAGTTTCGTGTTGCAAATACCACCTCCACTCCTTCAGTGTTTCACTGCATCAAGGACCCTCTCTTTTTCTCCTGTTTGTAAAAATGTTTGCACATGTTGTTAGGGAAAATGGCTTTCTGTCAAGTAAGTTTAAGAAACGATGGGCTCCAGAAAGGGAAACACGTTTCTTCACTGTGGGACTTCTCAATATTTTTTTTTTTTTTTTTTTTTTTTTTGAGATGGAGTCTTGCTCTGTCGCCAGGCTGGAGTGCAGTGGCGTGATCTCGGCTCATTGCAACCTCCTCCTCCTGAGTTCAAGAGATTCTCCTGCCTCAGCCTCCCAAGTAGCTGGGACTACAGGCATGTGCCACTACGCCCAGCTAATTTTTGTATTTTTAGTAGAGACGGGTTTTCACCATGTTGGCCAGGATGGTCTCAATTTCTTGACCTTGTGATCCACCCACCTCAGCCTCCCAAAGTGCTGGGATCACATTCTCAGTCTTTAATTAGGGAGGAGAGGGTAGAGTGTTTCGCAAGCTGTTATATTAAGTCAGAGATCTATCATGTGCAAGCGTCAGAAACCCACCTCGAAACGGCTCAATGCCCAACTCAGAGTGGAGTCTCTAACAGGGAAGTCCTATCAACAGTGTGCCCAGGGGCTCATGGAGTGACCTCTGTCTCCGTGGCTCTGTTTCTCTCTGTCTCCATCTTTCAATTTGGCATCTATCTGAATGCTGGCTTCATTATTTCCTACTGCAGAGAGGTTTTCCTCTGCATTGCCACATTCAAGGCCAGCAGGTGACCCTGGGAAGAGAGAGAGAGCCTCTTGCTCCCAGGAGAGGATATCCAGGTCTTGGCTCACCTCGCACGCCAGTAATGGCAAACGGGGAAGGGAGCACTTGGATTTCCCAGCCTTACCTGCTCACCTCTGAGTCAGGGTGGAGGTCAGGGCACTGGGTCAGCCCCACCAGAGACCATATCGTAGGGCAGGCACCATTTCCCCAAAGCAGGGGGATGCTGTCACCTGAATCTCAGGAAGGGACACTGGGTCAGTAAAAAGAAAACCAAATTTGCCTAGGTGCAGTGGCTCACACCTGTAATCCCAGCACTTTGGGAGGCAGAGATGGGTGGATCACCTGAGGTCAGGAGTTTGAGACCAGCCTACCCAACATGGTGAAACCCCATCTCTACTGAAAATAGAAAAACTAGCTGGGCATCTTGGTGGGTGCCTGTAGTCCCAGCTACTCAGGAGGCTGAAGCAGGAGAATCACTTGAGGCAGTGGTTGCAGTGAGCTGAAATCATGCCATTGCACTCCAGCCTGGACAACAAGAGCAAAACGCAATCTCAAAAAAAAGAAAGAACGAAAGGATGAAAGAAAAGGAAAGGAAGGAAAGGAAAGAAAAAAGAGAAAGAGGAAGATAAGAGAAAAGAAAAGAAAATTTGATCAAAAAACCCCCTTGATGGCCAAGCACCCAGCTGAACAGGGGCTCCGCAGACAGACAGAGGCCCTGGGGAGCAGGCACTTACCGCCAACAATGGCCTTTCCAGCTCTGAATTTCCACAGTGGCATGGGTTTGCAGGTCGTTAGCACTGGGTGCTATGTGCCCGTTGGTTTGTGAGCTCCCAGAGGACATGCCACACACACTGGTTTATACTTTCTGTATCTAACACGGGACGCTGCACACAGTCAGTGCTCAATGAACACTTGATCGATAGAGGAGTTCATAGAGCCCCTGACCCTTTTCAGCTGCAGCCCTAACTCAGTCCAGTGTGGTTCCTGACTTCTCATCCACCTCCCTCATGAGACCATCTGCCGCAGGCTCCTGCCTCCTGGTTCAGCACTTGGCAGGTAGCAGGGACTCGACACAGCTGCTCAATCAGGGAGCGGCTGTGGCTTGCCGCTGGGTTTTGCTTGTGTGTTGGTTTTTGTGCCCCTGTCTTTGTTCCTACTTTGAATTTTAAACTCCTTTTGTCTGCTTTTGGAATAGATTCTTCTAGGGGTTCATTCTATCCTCTTGCATTAATTATTTAATGAATATTACCAGGTGCCAGACATTGTTCTGAGCGTGGTGCATACAGTAGTGAACAACATGGACCAAACTTCTCCACACGAGGCTTTTACCCTAATAGGGCTGTTAGACAGGGCCCAGTAACACAGGGCAGGGGTGCAGAGAGGGATAAGAATGCCACTTTAGCTATAGTGATCAGGAAAAGCCCCGGATCTGAGCAGGGACCCCTGAGGACAGAGGGGGAAGGAGCCGCTCACATCACTGGGGAGGAGCATTCTGGTTTTTATTTTTAGAAAAGAAAAGGCTGGAGTGCAGTGGTGTGATCCTGGCTCACTGCCACCTCCACCTCCCGGTTCAAGCAATTCTCCTGCCTCAGCCTCCCAAGTAGCTGGGACTACAGGCGCCCACCACCACGCCTGGCTAATTTTTGTCTATTTAGTAGAGACGGGGTTTCAGCACTACCGGGAGCAGGACCTCAGCCCACCCAGGACTCCTGAATCAGAATCTGCCACTCGCTCACCATGTGACCCTGGACAATTTGCCAAACCTTTCTGGGTCTCTGTTTTCTCATCTGTAAAATGGGCAAAATTATTTCTCTCATCTGTCTCCCTCAGATTGCTGGGAAGAACCAATGAGATAATCCACGGAAAGTGCCTAACACAAAATCAACTTAAGAAATGTCAGGGCCAGGCGCGGTGGCTCAAGCCTGTAATCCCAGCACTTTGGGAGGCTGAGACGGGCGGATCACGAGGTCAGGAGATCGAGACCATCCTGGCT
>NW_012114666.1:1447151-1542949 GCF_000951035.1 Colobus angolensis palliatus | reverse complement strand
AAAAAAAAAAAAAAAGAGAAACGAAATGTCAAACTGGCCAGGCACGGTGGCTCACGCCTATAATCCCAACACTTGGGGAGGCCGAGATGGGTGGATCACTTAAAGTCGGGAGTTCAAGACCAGCCTGGTCAACATGGTGAAATCCTGTCTCTACTAAAAAGACAAAAATTAGCCAGGTGTGGTGGTGGGCGGCTGTAATCCCAGCTATTCGGGAGGCTGAGGCAGGAGAATCGCTTGAACCCGGGAGGCAGAGGTTGTAATGAGCTGAGATCACCCCCACTGTACTCCGGCCTGGGCAACAGAGCGAGACTATGTGAAAGAGAAGAGAGAAAGAAAGAGAAAGAGAGAGAGAGAGAGACTGGCAGCCAGTACCACTCTTCATGTTGGCCTCACAGTTGCCATTTCCTCAGGAGGGCACTTCTGAATTCCTCAAGGGAGAAAGAAAAGCAGTCTCCAGGAATGTCCTGGTTGTTGGGCACAGGGAAAGCAATATAGCTGATGTCCATCTGATACAGAATTCTCAGAAATGCTGTGATACACCTGTTGGCCTGTAGATTTCTGGCTCGTTCTTGTTTGCACTTGGGGGTCGTCCTCAGGGCCTTGCAGGGACATTTTTTCTGGCGTTGAGAATCCAAAACAGCAAAACTGGCTCCTGCAACTCTTCTATTTCAACAAATTCATGACCCGAATGAAAGTGGCTCTGAGCTGCGCTAGGCCCTGCACACAGACGCTAACTGGCAGTTTTGAAAATGACCATTCTGGAAATCTGCATGAGGATTCCAGAGTTCAAACTAAATAAACTGCTGAAACTAGTCATCTCTCGAAATTTCATCTTTGGCAGTACAGAAAAAAATATTTCAATAACTTTTTTTTTTTTTGAGATAGAGCCTCCCTAAGTCGCGCAGGTTGGAGTGCAGTGGCGTGATCTCGGCTCACTGTAACCTCTACCACCCGAGTTCAAGTGATTCTCCTGCCTCAGCCTTCCAAGTAGCTGGGATTACAGGCGCCCACCACCACACCCGGCTAATTTTTTTGTATTTTTAGTAGAAATGGGGTTTTGCCACCTTGGCCAAGCTGGTTTCGAATTCCTGACCTCAGGTGATCCATCGGCCTCGGTCTCCCCAAGTGCTGGGATTACAAGTGTGAGCCACCACACCCTACCTAAAAATAACTTTTTTAAAACAAATAAAAATTTTAAAATAACTTCTTTTAGGCAGTCCATTCTGTGGAATTGGTGGCACTGACCTCATCTGATGTCCCAGAAAGTTAGCCACAAAAGTTTCCATCCCCCATGACAGACCAACAGTTCCTCTCCGGGGCAGTTCTCCCTGTGTCCACACCACAAATGCCCCTGCCTGTTTGGTGCGTCTCAGCAGCAGAAAATCACCAACCACAAAGCTTCCAGGGCAGGCATTTAAAATCAGCCCAAAGACACTCCCCTTCCACATGCTTTGGGCTCCGTGCGATCTTTCCTAGTGCAGCTCCACACTCTTCCCTGCAGACAAGACTGGCATTCAAACCAGGAATTCTTTTAAGGGGCTCTGTGTGCAGGAATACAATCACTTCGAGCTCGTGTAAGAAGAGAGCTCCAGTTACTGGGGCTTCCGAAGGCTTTTAATAGAAAACATTTGTGCCAAATAAAAAGCTTCTCCTTGTGTTTTGCTTTAGTTGTAAATTATCTGCTCCAAGGATCCATCCAGAAATCCCTACTGAGGGCGAACTCCACAGCCTGGTTGGGTCCAGATTTGTTGCTCGGTCCAGATAGATTTTCAACTGCTGCATCCAAACTGCAGCCAGGGGGACAATAAGAACAGAACCTCTTTTGTTCTGATGAAACTGTTTTTAATGGTCCCTTCTAGGCCAGGCCCTAGTGGAAGTCTCAACAAGGCTGCTCATTGAAACGCCCTTGAAA
Source organism: Colobus angolensis palliatus (assembly GCF_000951035.1). NCBI lineage: Eukaryota > Metazoa > Chordata > Mammalia > Primates > Cercopithecidae > Colobus > Colobus angolensis. Next base: position 1,541,037 of record NW_012114666.1, on the reverse strand, counting down.
GAGCCAAGTGGGGAGCGCGAGGGACCCTGGGGAGGGGCTGGCGGCCCTTTGCTCAGCCCTGGTGGTCCTGCCGCAAAGGAGAGCTGGGTTGTTTTATTTGTTGTCTGAGATGGAAAAGGGGGAGGGGGTCGGCGAGACGAGGACCGTCCCGCAAATTTCTATAATTACTGCCTGCAGAGTGTTAGGGACACACACACAGTAACATCATCCCCTGGAGGGACAGGGGTTCCCAAAAGCTGAACACCCAGAAGCTGGTAGAGCAAATCCACTAAATGGAACAACATGTGTTCCCCGGCCCAAGAACTCCAACTGCATTAAGGAAGGCACGTTTCTGACCACTTTACTTTTCCTCCTGAGGCCTCAGGGGGCCGGCCCTTTGGTTCATGCAGAATCCAGGATACAGAAAGGAAGAAACAGACGGAAAGATACCAACCGCTGCCAGGGCACAAGCAGCTGCCTGCTCCGCACCCCTCCTAAGCCCCGACGTCTGCAGGTGTCAGTCCTCTGAGGGTCCCCCAGTGGCACCTGAAGGATGCCGTCCACGTAGCAAGCAGGACAAAAGAAACAAGGAAGCAAGCCGGGCACGGTGGCTCAGGCCTGTAATCCCAACACTTTGGGAGGCCGAGGTGGGAGGATATAGCTTGATCCCAGCAGTTTGAGGTCAGCCTGGGCAATGCAGTGAAACCTCCTCTCTTTACAAAACAAATTAGAAAAAAACAAAACAAAACAAAAAACGGGGCATGGAGGCACATGTTTGTAGTCCCAGCTACTCAGGCTGAGGTGGGAGGATCCCTTGAGCCCAGGAGTTTGAGGCTGCAGTGAGCTATGATCAGGCCACTGCATTCCAGCCTGGGCAACAGAGCGAGACCCTGTCTCTAAAAAAAGAAAAATGAAACAAAAGCTGTGATTTATCCCTCAGAGGGAGCTTCCCCACTTTTGAGTGAGATTTTAAGTTTGCCTCTGAAGAATATGCTCTGGTTCCCCACAAAAGCAATCAATGATTTGCGGCAGGGGGCAATTTTGCCCCCACAGAGGACATGGAGCAATGTCTAGAGACATTTTTGCTGTCACAACTGGGGAAAGGGGATGCTACTGGCATTTAGTGGGTGAAGGTCAAGGATGTTGCTTAACACCCTCCGATGCACAGGATGCCCCCCAGCAGTGGAGGATCCAGTCCAGAAGAGAACAGTGCAGAGGCTGACAAACGCTGGGCTAGGAGGAGGTGACTCAGACCCCATTAGAGCACCTACCCCCGCAGAGATGGGAAGGACCCTCATTTGTTTGAGGTTCAGGAAGGATCAAATTGCTGTTTGACTGGTGGAGGCACAATTTCTCCTTTCCAAGTGCATTAGAACAAGGGCGACTAGGGCTCTTTAAAGAAACAGCTTTTAGGTTTAGTCTTTATTTGACACTAAATCATCTTAAATTGTGTGGGGAAATGGAATACAATTCAAGTTGTATTACTAATCAATCTTTGAGTAGAATAAATCACACCAAATGATATTCTATTAAATCTGAAAGTAATTAAAAACCATGCAAAATTCTGGACTTCCATCAAATTTTGCTCAGCTCAAACCTTCTACCCTGCCCCAAACACACCTGCTCCCATCACCAGAGACTGTCTGGAGGTAGAACATGCTTAGTATTTGACATATTGATTTGTTAATCACATCTCTTTGTCTCTAAGAAGTGATGAGAAGACACTGATATCAGAGAACTTTGAGCAGAGAGGGAAGGGGTGAAGTTTAGGATCTCAGTCCCAAGGTTTGAGTCCCAGCTCTGCCAGTGGTGTGACCTTAGGCAACCTGCCCCCACCACCCCAAAACCTGAATTTTCTTATCTGTAAAGAGGGAGTAAAAATAGTTTCCTCCTCCTAGGCTTTTTTTTGTTTTGGGGGTTGTTTTTCTTGCTGTTGTTTTGAGACAGGGTCTTGTTCTGTTACCCAGGCTGGAGTGCAGTGGTGCAATCATGGTTCACTGCAGCTTTGACCTCCTGGGCTCAAGCAATACTTGAGCCTCAGCCCCAAAAGTAGCTGGGACTACAGGTGTGTGCCACCATGCCCAGCTAATTTTTTGTAGAGATGGGGTTTCATCATGTTGCCCAGGCTGTTCTCGAGCTCCTGGACTCAAGTGATCCACCTGCCTCAGCCTCCCAAAGTGCTGGGATTACAAGTGTGAGCCACTGCACCCAGCCTCCCAGCGTTCTTATAAAGATTGACATAAGATAATGGATGTAAATTTCTCAGCATACTCCCTGGCCTCTGGGAAGCACCAGAAGGTGTTGGCTTTTTTTTTTGGAGACAGAGTTTCACTCTGTGGCCCAGGCTGGAGTGCAATGGCGCGGTCTTGGCTCACTGCAACCTCCCCTTCCCGAGCTCAAGCGCTTCTCCTGCCTCACCCTCTCTAGCAGCTGGGACTACAGGCGCATGCCACCACACTGGCTAATTTTTGTATTTTCAGTAGAGACAGTGTTTCGCTATGTTGGCCAGACTGGTCTCGAACTCCTGACCTTGTGATCCAACTGCCTTGGCCTCCCAAGGTGCTGGGATTACAGGCATGAGCCACCACGCCCAACCAGCTATCTTTATAGTCCAACCTTGCCCCTCTGCAGGCTCCAGGAAGCCTGGAGTGATGGAGTCCATTCCCTTGCTACGTGTTGTGCACCCCGCTTCTTTGCACCTACATAATTATATGGGTCCCAATGACTTTTGTGGCTTGGAGTCTGCCTTCCCCTGGAGAATAGAAGCTCTGGGAGGGCAGAACAAGGCTGTCTCAGCACCTGGCACAAAACTCAATAAATGTTTGTGAAATGAATGGCAAAGTGAATATTTGCCCCATGTGAAGAACCTGGCTCCAAGTCCTTGCTCTGCAACTTACTAGCTGTGGACCTGGGGTAACAAAAACAATAGCCTTCTTCTCTCCTGTGCATCTAAGTCATCAGCAGGTCCTGCTGCTTCTACCTTCAAGGTAGAGTCTGACCCTACCCACTTCTCCTGCCTTGGATCCAGGCTACGCCTTCCTGGACTGTGGCCCTGGAAGTCCATGCCACAGCCCACAATTGCCCCCCACCTTGCTGCCTGCCAGTATCACTTTGCCCCATTCCAGATGTTCCAGCTACCATGCCTCTTCCTTCTATATCACCACCCAGACCACCCTAGCAAAATCTCTCCCCCTGGGGGCCAGCATTGTCTTTAATACCTTTTATTTATCTGCCGCATGTCACCTTTCTCCATGGAAGAGTCTCTTTCTTCCTTATCATTGCATTTCGGATGCCTAGAACAGTGCATGGTTCATTAAAAGAAAACTCCATAAATATTTCCCGAACAAATGAATGTATTGATTTAATTAATTGATGGTTGACTAATGAATAGTGAAGGGCCCAGACTCTGAAGCCAGACTACCTGGGTTCAAATCCCAGCTGCTTCACATTCTAGTAGAACGTCCTGAGGCACGAGATTTGGGCTGTTGGAGCCTCCGCTGCCTCATCTACAATATGCGGAAACAGCCACATCCATTTTTGGGGTTGCTACAGGGATTAAGCAGGTCCACACTACGGACCAACTTAGCCCCACGCCGACACCTCAGAGATACTCAGTGACTGCGTGGGGAACGCGTTACTGCCTCGTAGTGGGACGAGGCTTACCCACTGGAAAAGTACTCCCATGCTCTATTCTTTCAAGCAATTCAGGTGGGACCTTATGGAATTGCTGATATCTGACCATTTCAACCTACAAAAATGGCAGCTTCATTGGGGTTAAAAGATGTTTTCCCCAGGCCACATGGCTGGGAAGCGCAGGAGCCAGTCTTGAATCGGAACTCCTGCTCAGTGTGTTAACTGGGCCCCTTTGAGCCTTTAGAAGCTGGCGTCTGACGCCGAGAGAACTCCAGGTTCACTTTGTTCCTCCCTGATGGCAGGGAGGAGGCAGCTGTGTAAATGGTGGTGCCAGGAGGGATGATGGCCACAGGGGCGGGCAAAGGCAGGGACCGCAGTGCAGCTGAGCAGGAGATGGCGTCTTGCGTCATAGGAAGAGATGCCCCCTACCCAGCCTCTGAGCCCATTCCCTGAGCACATCACGCAGCTCCCTTTCCTCTCTTCCTTTCCCCATTCCTTCCTTCCCTCCTTCCCTTTTTCCTTCTTTTTCTTCCTTCCTCCCTTTTCTTTTGCCCTTCTTAGCCTTTCTTTCTGCATTTTTTAATTAAACAATGACTGGATTCCTTTCTAGCAGTTTCACAAGAGGTGAAATCACTTAGCAACCTTAATTATTTCCAACTTAATAATGTCCTGGGGTGGGGGGACAGGTCGAGCCCCCAGTGGGTGGAATGCGTTGCTGGGTAAGCCGCTCAGAGGCAGGCTCTGGAGCAAATGAAGCGTCCGACCAAATACTTCTCATATTTTCCCTCTCCCTGGTAAGGGCTTTTGTTTGGAGTGAACCTTTTTTTTTTCTTTTCCTCCCCCGATAAACATGAATGACTACAGTTGACTGCAATTTTTTTCAGCTGGCTGTAGCTTCAAAGATTTGAGGGGTTTGAATTCCAGGCTTTAAATCACTTTTTTTTTCCCTTTTTTGCTCTCAGACACACCTATAGTAGATAATAGAAATATGAATTTCATCTTCAACTGAAAGGAAAATAGGGAGATCTGTTGTTGGGAGTAGAGGAGTTATCAGCGGGTCAGACTGGTGTGAACAGTGTGCAGTGGTGGAAACCCCACAGATCATCGCCACCCACTGAGTAATGACAGGGAGGCCAGCATGGTCCTGCCAGATCATCTCAGTCAACAGTTAGCAAGCCTTGACAGTGGGCAAGCACCGGGCACAGCCCCTCATAGACACTGTCCCTCAGACCACCCTAGAGGGTAGGTGCCAAGCTTACCACTGAAAAAGCTGTGGCACAGAGAGGTTAAGCAGCGTCCCCTGGGTCACACAGCTCCATCGTGAAGCTGAACCCAAATGCATTTTGCCTCCAAAGCCTGCCTGCCTCCCCCAAGACCTCTCCTTCCTCACCAAAGGAATAGCACTCATGAGCAAGCAGCCATAAATCAAAAGAAATAAAACATCTACTTTGAAGTGCTGCCGTGGCACTTCGATGAGATAAAGGGCACAGAAGATTCTGGTTCGTGATTCCTGAAGAAACACTCGCCCATTTCCTGCCTCTCCCAACTGGCAAGACACTTTTGTAAATACCAAAGGCAAAGATTCAGACAGATTAGGGTTTAAATTGGGCACACGTCACTTACTGGCCGTGTGATCTGGGACGGCTCGCTTAACTATTTCTAAGCCTCAATTTTCCTCATCTGGAAAATAGGGCTCATGGCAGCGCCTACCACGTGGGTCTGTGGAGAGAATTAAGGGAGAAATAACAGTGAGTACTCGATAAATGTCATCTATATTTTTAAAACTAAACAAAACAGTAATAAGCTGGCAGAACTACAGAGGATGGCGGCGACTGCAGGGCGCTTGCCAGATGGTGTCTTTGCTGAAAGAGGAATTTTGTGATCCAGCCTGAAGACAGCCCCAAGTGACTTTCCTCAGCATTTGCTCTGTGCCGGGCAATGTGCTACGTTCCTTCCAGGAACTGGCCCAAGAACATCGCCACTGTGCTCTCATTTAACCCCTGCGACAGCCGTAAAACAAAGTCTGGGTGTGAGCTCCGTTTTACAGGCTAGAAACTGAAGCTTGGAGAGAAGTCACTTCTTCAAGGTCACACAGCGAGGGTGGAGCAGTGAGGATGCAAACCGAGACCAGTCCAAAGCACCCCTCCACACCTCCCGACCCAGCTGTCCATCACTCCAGGGTAGCCACTTCCTGCCATCTTATGTTCATTAAAACTTTAGAACCCACCTACTGTGCGTCAGCCACTGAGTGATCTGACACTATCATCGGACGGCACGGGGGTGACGTGCCAAGCTGACACCTTTGCTGTTTGAAAGGGACGGAAGAGCAAATGACCTAATATGTAGCCGACTTTGGGAAACCCGTGGGGACTCTTTCATAGCTGCTCCCTTAGCAATATGGTTTGTAGCAGTGCTGTCATAGAACAAGGGTCTGGGTTCTTAAAAAAAAAAAAAACCCACATCCCGCAAAGCAGCGGGGCATCCTCTGCATGGGGTGGGGGGCGCGCCCCACCCCTCCACCCCATGCAGAGTAGAAGCAAATCCTGAATTCTTGCAGTTCCCCAAAAACACTTGTCTGGTCAGATGTTCCAACCTCCTCAAGGGTGCCTGGAGACCGGGCGATTCTTTGTCATGTTAATGAATCATTTTAATAGAGTGTTTTAACAAAAACATTCATCACCTTTTGTGCAACAAGGATTTTCTTTTTTGTTCTACTTAAATGGTTAAGTAGGTAATAAACGCCTATCAGCTCCACCACCACAGTCTGGTAATCCCTCCAAACCCTAAATCATAGGAGGATTATTATTGTCCTGATAAATTAACACTCGCAGAAAGCTGGTGGGCCAGGGTTTGGAGCTGTCTGTCCCACAGCACTGGGAAAGAAAAGTTGGGTTTTCTCTGAGCCGAGTTCATCAGCTGACCAGCTGACTGCCCTCCAGCCTGGGCAACAGAGTGCGGTAGATCAGGGAGGCCCCACTCCTACCCACCAGGCCCCTGCAGCTGCAATGCCACCCTGGGGATGGGCGCTTCTCTCTCCTTGCAACTCCCCACCCTCTCCATCAGTTACAAAGGGCCCTACAAGGAAACGGGCCCTTTGCTGAACCCTCGGGCAACCAAAAGAAGGAAACAGACAGTACCTTGTCCTCAGGGAGTGATGGGCTCCTGAGGGAGCCTGGCAAGACTGTCCAGGGCCCCAATGCAATCGCCACTGTGGTTGGCACCAGGAAGGAGCCAGGCAGAGGACTGGCCTGGGAGGGGGCTTGGCAAAAGTCCGTGAGGAGGAGACATTCATCTCAGAGGCTGGGGTGGCTCTGATCTCCTGCGGGGCCTGGCTGAGCCACACTTCCAGAACTGTCTTCCATGTGGGCTTCTGCTGCGAGGCTGTTTCCAGAGGCTGCTGTCACAAAGTTCTGAACCCTTGGATGACTGAAAACCACGGAAATGTGTTCTCTCACAGTTCCAGAAGCCTGGAGGCCAAAATCAAGATGTCAGCAGGGCAGAACTCCCTCCAAACCTCTGCGGGAGGAGCCTTCCTGGCCCCTTCCGGCTTCTGGTAGCCCCAGGCGTCCTTGGCTGTGGCTGCATCACCCCAATCTCTGCCTCTATCTCCACCTGGTCATCTTCTGCCTGTGTCTTCCCATCGTCTTCCCCCTCCAGGTCTGTGTCCACGTTTCCCTCTCCTTATAAGGACAGTTCCACTGGCTCAGGAGCCCACCCTATTCTAAATGAGCTCATTTACCTCATTTAATTAATTACACGTGCAATGACTCTAATTCCAAATAACATCACATTCCGAGACCCTGGGGTTTAGCATCTCAACATATCTTTTAGGGGACACAATGCAACCCGTGAGAAGGAGACCAGGAGAGAGACCCTCAAGTGAGACCTGAAGGACGAAACTACCTCGGCCCCTTGCGGCACGCGCACACACGGTTGCTCTCCACTGTACACTGCATGGCCCGGGGCAGCTCCTCACCATGGTCAGACGCAACAAGAATGGATGCAAGGCTCTGTCTGTCCTCGGGGCACCAGCTCGTGCTGTCGGTTCCAGCTTCTCCCTCCTCTCCCCATTTTGCATCCACCTTCCTTTCCCAACTGTCTGTTCTCCTAACTCCACGCACCTGGACCTACCCAGGTCTCCTCGGGTCCCCCTTTCTGCTTTTGTGCTCTCCTCCCAACTTCCACAGCCGGCGCCTGGTGCTCTGTGTCACAGATGCTCCCCCTGCAGGTGCAGGGAGCGGGACACACCTGGTCCCTACCTTCCCGAAGCCCTTAGCCAGGTTCTGAAAGCCCAGTCCTGCCTCCAGGCAGGCCAAGCTCTGGGTGTCATTCACAGCCCCGAACTCCCTGGGATCAGGTGAGGCTGGGATTCTGCCTAAAATCACAGATTTCCTTGACTTTTTCCCTTCTCAGTTCTGCTTTCCTGACTCCAATAGTGGTTTCTCCTGGATATGTATCCCAATAAACCACCAGCATATGAATCAGTGATTCTGGGTCAGCTTCAGGGAAACTTGCTCTAATGCAAAGACATTTAGCAAAGTGATTTCAAACAGCAGGTTAGGAGTCAAACAGCCTGTGCTGAAGCTTATGGAAGCTAAGACCAGGGGCATCAGTGAGTGCGCCTGTGTGTATCCTGGGGCGCCACCCCATCCGGCCACACTTCGTGTTAATGGGGGACACACAAAGGGGAGACCTTAACCCACAGGACCAATAGGTCTGATCACACAGGCTGCCCTGCGCATGTGAAAAGTGGGAGCTGAGATCAAGCCCACTAAGACTGTCGGGAGGAATGGACATCTTTGCTTACTAATTTTTGTTTTGAAAATAATGTTAGGCTTGCAGCAAGGTTGCAAAACCAGCAGAGTTCCTATCTGCCCTTCACCCGCCTTCCCCTAATGTTAGCATCTTGCATAATCATGGTACAAGGACATCTTTTTAAAACTCAGCTAAGGTACCCATGGCTAGCAGCTACACTCCACCCAGAATGAGTGGGGGAGGCGGGGAAAATGTCACTGCAGATCTGAAGGATGGGTAAGGTTCTCCAGGACAATAATCCTACCCTACCCCAGAAGCGGGGAAAGGTGTTCTGGGACAGACAAAGCAGCCTGTGCAAAGGTTCAGAGCGGAAATCCCGTGTCCATTGTGCAGCTGAGGGGGGTGGTATTAGGGGGTCCTAGGAGAAGCAGGAGATAAAAGGGGCTACCAGACCCTGGCAACCACACCATGCTACAGCCAGGGGCACCAGGACAGGTTCTCAGGGCCCTCTCTCTACCCCAGAGGTGGCTGTCTTCCCTCTAAGAGAGTGGAGGAGTGAGCAAAGAATCCACAAACACACAAATACTCCACAGAGGAGCCAGGGTCCCAGGACCAGACTCATGAACAGGGGCTGGGGTCACATCCCAGCTGGGGCAGCCCTCTCCAAGCAGGAAAGGCAGCGCCCCAGGGCTCTGTGGGCCCCTGGTGTGTGTGTTTGCGGGGTGGGGCCGGGAGGGCGGAATCTGAGCAGTCTAGGCTACCCCTTGGGGACTGACTCCACCCCATTGTCCTTCCTCAGTGGCCAGGAAGCCGCCCCCTCCCCTTCTTTCCTGGCTCACTCTTCCTTGGAGGTCCCTCCCAGAGACAGCTTTGTCCACATTATCAGTTGTGCACCCCCAATTCTACGCAAGCCTGTGCTGTGTCTCCTTAGAAATAAGTCTGTCTCCTTCCTGATAAGCCCTGAGGGAAGGAGACTGTCCTTCTTTCTCCCCAGCCTCAGGCCCACATCTGGACATCCAGAGGCGCCCGAGAAGGCTGAGGTGCTGATCTAATTAGCTGAGTAAAGCAATTGGCACTAAGCTGTGGGTGGCCCAGGCTGCACCTGGGGCTGGATGTTGAGAGGCCACAAAGTGAAGCTGAGGAACCCAGACCAGTGTGCAGGGGAGGGGACAGCGGATGGGGAGGGGCACACAGGTGGGTGCCCCAGGAGGTACTCACCTGGAGGCTACCTCAGAGCAAGGACCCCTCCCATCTCCCTTCCTCACCTTTGGGGGAATCTCTGCCCTCCCTCCCTTCCCATTAACGGGTATCAAAGCCTCGCCTGGAGGACAGTCTTGCCCTCTCACAGATGGAAGCCGGCTCAGCTTTGACATCTGTGCTGAAATCATCCCAGCCACCCCCATAGGTCTCCAAGGGCACTGTCACTGCCAACCACAAATGACACCAAATCCACCAATGATGTACAAAGGGAATGCCTGGGGGAGAGGGGTCACCTAGTGGACCAGTAGTCTTGGGTGCCCATAAACTTCTTAAACCACTTTCACGTGAATTATGTTTAATTCAACAGATCATGATTCCAAATCTGCTTATACCAGCAGGCAGATCACAAGTGAACACTTAAGCTCTGTGCCTTGGTTTCCCCATCAGTAAAGGGGGATAAGGAGGGTTCCTGCTTAATGGGGTGGTTGTAAGGATTGCAATGGCAGAATCTACGCGAAGTACTCGGTCATTGTAAGCTACAGGCCTCTGCATTCTGCTTCTGCTGTAGTGGAGGAAGGCCGAGTTGGCAACAGCACGCCTGGATACACTCTTTCTGGAAGACGGTGTTGGAATATGGGTCAGAAGGCGAAACATACTTCTTACCAGCCATGTGATTTCAATTATTTAACCTCTCCCTGCCTCCGTTTTCACACCTGGAAATGGGACTGGCAGTGCCTGATTCATAGATCGCTGTAAGGATCAAATTAATTGGTAAACAGGAAGCGCATTAAACCATGCCTGGATCCAGTGGGCCCTTGACTGATATTATGGCTATTATTTGGCCCAGATTCTATTTTTGCAATTGTAACTTCAACTTTCAATTTTACAGTTCCTCAAGTGTCATACCATACGTGTATAATGCTGTTTGTTGCTGCAGAGCTATCTGTAATAGCAAAATGTTGGCAGCCACTTAAATATCAACCCATGGGGTGGGAACAGTATACTGTAGATCAGCTGTCCCCAACCTCTTTCACACCAGGGACTAGTTTCATGGAAGACCGTTTTTCCACGGACTGGGAGGGGGTGGGTGTGGGGGATGGTTTTGGGAAGAGGCTGCTCCACCTCAGATCACCAGGCATTTGTTGGAGTCTCATAAGGAGTGTGCAACCTAGATCCCTCGCATGTGCAATTCACAATAGGGTTCATGCTCCTATGAGACTAATGCCACTGCTGATCTGACAGGAGGCGAAGCTCAGATCGTAATGGTCGCTTGTGGCCACCACTCACCTCCTGCTGTGTGGCCCCGTTCCTAACAGGCCACAGACCAGTGCTAGTCCTTGCCCAGGGGTTGGGGATCCCTGTTACAGATCATCCATATGATGTGTTTCTTTGCAGCCGTTCAAAAAGGATGACTCTATTTGGAATGATGTCCAAGATGTGCCTAAAGTTAAAAAAGAAACAAGAAAATGAAGATGACTAAACAATATGTGGTTATTCCATTTTAGTTTAAAAAATATGGTCAGGGTAGGCAAATACATTCTAAAGGAATTTTCACACACTGCTCATTTCTGGAGAAAAGGATCCACTTTCTCCGGTTATGTTTCTATATTTTTATAATGAGAATATATGACTTTTGTAAAAGACAAATACTAATGATAACAAGAAGTGCACATTGAAATGAAAATGCCCACGACTGCTGTCTTTGGAGGAGGGTGGGAACAAACCGTGGAATACTATGACTCTGGAAAGTGGGAGAGCCCAGCTCCAGAGGTCAAATTCCACTGCAGTGACCTGGAAAGGGCTGTCACATACTTTGCAAAAGGAATCTCAGGGCATCGAGTGTGACTTCAGGTAGGTGACCCGAGGGCTGTGCTAGGGGAAATGTGTTGCTAATCAGAGGTGCAGGCAGACAAGGAGTAGGGCCTGCCATGCTCCATCAGCCCCCTCAGGACACCTAGAGAGACCTGCCAGCTGCTCAGACCAGGGAGACTTTGATCTAAGGGGCGACAGATGAGATTCTGCCTCCTTCGGATGTGGTCACTTCAAAATGGAAGAGGAAAGAGCAGATTGGGGGATGGAAGGCTGAGATCAGGGGAAGGAAGGCTGAGGTGGCACAGTCCTCCTTTCCTCTTCCTCAACCATTCTAGCTTCATGAGATGTCACAGAGCTATCCAGGTCCTAAGCATAACCAGTGCTAGCATTGTTGAGGGCTTTCTGCAGGCAGGCACTGCACATTAAGCACTATTTTATTATTTTATTTTATTTGAGACAAGAGTCTGGCTCTGTCGCCCAGGCTGGAGAGCAGTGGCGCGAGCGTAGCTCACTGCAGCCTCCACCTCTCGAGTTCAAGCAATTTTCCTGCCTCAGCCTCCTGAGTACCTGGGATTACAGGCATGCCCCACCACACCTGGCTAATTCTTTTCTAGTTTCTGTAGAGACAAGGTTCACCAGGTTGGCCAGGCTGGTCTGAAACTCCCGTCCTCAAGTAATCCAGCTGCCTCGGCCTCCCAAAGTGCTGGGATTACAGGCATGAGCCACTGCTCCCGGCCGCACTAAGCACTTTCTAAGGCTCACTTTCTCTCCCCTCCTGAAAAAGCCTGTGGGTTATGTTATTATCCCCCTTCATACAGTCTGGAGCCTGAAGCTCAGAAATTTAAATATTTTTTTTCCAAGTCACACAAATAATAAATTGTAGATTTTGCAAATCTTAACAAATTTGTGCATTTTTTGTACAGATTACAATTTTCACAAACTGTAAAAGCTGGAATTTCAATTGATTTTGTGTTGAAAACGTCACAAACAATAAATCAACCAACAGCAAACAAGAATGGTGTTGCTGGAAAGCTCTTTAGAGACTCATTTCATTGCCTAACAAACATTAGGCTGAGCATCTTTTATGCACAGCATACTGTCCAAGTGTTCTAGGTCCTGAGATGCCTCCTAGTACTTTTTTTTTTTTTTTTTGAGACGGAGTTTCAGTCTTTTTGCCCAGTTTGGAGTGCAATGGTCTAGTCTCAGCTCACTGCAGCCTCCGCCTCCTGGGTCCAAGTGATTCTCCTGCCTCAGCCTCCCAAGTAGCTGAGATAACAGGCACATGCCACCACGCCTGGCTAATTTTGTATTTTTGGTAGAGATGAGGTTTCACTATGTTGGCCAGACTGGTCTCAAACTCCTGACCTGAGGTGACCTGCCCACCTCGGCCTCCCAAAGTGCCGGGATTACAGGTGTGAGCCACTGTGACTGGCTCCTCTTAGTACCTGAAACAGTGCCTGACACCTAACAAGGACCCCAAGTGATATTTCTGGTATTTCTGAATGAATGAAAGAATGAATAAGTAAATATGAATGATAATTTTTTTAAGACAGGGTTTCACTCTGTCACCCAGACTGGAGTGCAGTGGCATGATCATGGCTCACTGCAGCCTTAACCTCCCAGGCTCAAGTGATTTTCCCACCTCGTGTACCCAAGTAGCTGGGACCACAAGCATGTGCCACCACACCCAGCGAAGTTTTTTCCTTTTTGTAGAGACAGGTCTCATTATGTTGCTCAGGCTGGTCTCAAACTGCTAGGCTCAAACGATCCACCAGCTTTGGCCTCCCAAAGTGCTGGGATTACAGGCCTGAGCCACTGTGCCTGGCCAGTTCTGCTCTTGAGCGGGACTAAGATCATTTTTGCACAAGGCTAATTATTGCAATTCTCTCTGTAGACACAAACAATCAACCACCACCTAAACATTTCCAGCAAGGGGGCCTCATCACGGCACATCTACTCATGAATTTCATGTACTGAAGTGAAAGGAGCTTTGAAAGATGGCTCAATGGAAAAAGCAAGATGCAGAAAAGTGTGCATAATATTCTGCCTTTTGTGTAAAATGGGGACTCTCTCTCTCTCTCTCTCTCTCTCTATATATATATATATTTGCATTGCCTTTTATCTATAAAAAATATATGGGAGGATAAACAATGAACTATTAATAGGGCTTTCCTATTGGGATGGGAACTGGGGTGGATGGATGGGGGCAGGGCAGGAGGGAGGCCTCTTAGTATTCACTTTTACATACTTTTCGAACTAGAAGCTGTCTGAATGTTTTACCCACTCAATGTATCAAATAATTTTTTTTGAAATTCTGTTAGTTGAATTTTATTGAAATTTTATTGAAATTATTTTAGGATAGCTAAAAAAAAAAAAAAAAAAAAAAAGGTTAAAATACCAAGTATTGATGAGAAGGTGGCACAACTGGAACCCTCCTGCCTTTCAGGGTGCACGCTCCATGGGCTCCACCCCTTGGGAAACTGCTGGGCTGCACCTACTCACGCTAAGTGCATGCTCTCCTTGAAGGCGTGAGCAAGACAAGTGCATGCACATCTGCACAAAGAGAAGCACAGGCTGCTCAAAGCAGCTTGGTTCCTTAGAACGAAGAACTGGAAACAACTCAAATATATACATCCAAAATAGAATGGATAAATAAGTTATGGTCGTCTGGGCACTGTGGCTCACACCTGTAATCCCAGCACTTTGGGAGGCCGAGACGGGTGGATCACAAGGTCAGGAGTTCAAGACCAGCCTGACCAACATGGTGAAACCCCATCTGCACTAAAAATACAAAAAATATTAGCCGGGTGTGCTGGTGTGTGCCTGCAATCCCAGCTACTCAGGAGGCTGAGGCAGGAAAACCGGGAGGTGGAGGTTGCAGTGAGCCAAGATCACACCATTGCTCGCCAGCCTGGGTGACAGAGCGAGACTCTCTCTCAAAAAAAAAAAAAAAAAAAAAAAAGTATGGTATATTCATCAGTAGAATACTGCTCAGCAATAAAAAATAACAACAACATCAATGAATCTCATAGATGTTGTGTTGAGACAAAGAACCCAGACAAAAAACAGAACTCACTATATGATCCTATTTACATAAAGTTCCAAAGCTAATCGACAGTGAGAGAATTCAGTACAGTGGTTACCTTTCTGTTGGGATGGGAGAAGTGCTGCCTGGAAAGGGGCTCAAGAAAGTACTCCAGGGTCATGGAAATGTTCTATCTCTTTTTCCATATATATGGAAAAAATCATCAAGCTATTTGTCTAGCAATGTGTGTATTTGATGTACTTGATGTAAAGGTTCTAACTCCATTACAAAAAAATTCAGCCTGGTCAACATGGTGAAATCTTGTCTCTACAAAAAAAAAAACAAAAAACAAAAACAAAAATTAGCTGGGTGTGGTGGTATACGTCTACAGTTCCAGCTACTAGGGAGGCTGAAGTGGGAGAATTGTTTGAGCCTGGGAGGTTGAGGCTGCAGTGAGCCAAAAGCATGCCACTGCACTCCAGCCTGAGTGACAGAGTAAGACGTTGTCTCAAAACAATAAAATATAATACAATAAAAATAAAAATAATTCATCAGAACAATTTGACAATTCCTCAAAAAGTTAAACAGTTACAACATGACCCAGTAATTCCAATCCTAGGTATATAGCAAACAGAATGGAAAACAGAGGCCCAGACATATATCTGTACACAAATGTTCATGGTAGCATTATTTGCAACAGCCAAAAGGCAGAAACAACCCAAATGGCCATCCAGAAATGAATAAACAATTGTGGAATAGCCAGGCAACCAAGTATTATTCAGCCGTGAAAGGAAGGAAGTTCCAATACATGATGTAATATGGATAAACTTTGTAAACATGCTAATTGAAAGAAGGTGGACACAAAAATCACACACTGTTATGATTTCATTGATATGCAATGTCCAGAGGCAAATCCAAAGAGGCATAAAGATGACACATTGCCAGGGGCTGGCAGGAAAGGGATGAGGACTGACTAGGTAACAGGTGCAGAGCTTCCGTTTGGGGTGATGAAGGTGTTCTGGGACTGCAGAGTGGTGATGCATGCACAGTGAGAATGTATTAGAAGCCACTGAATTGTACATTTTAAAGTGGTTAATTATATGTTATGTAAATTTCACCTTGGTTTTTTTTTTTTTTTTTTTTTTTTTTTTTTTTTTTGAGATGGAGTCTCACTCTGTCACCCAGGCCAGAGTACAACCTACACCTTCCCGGGTTCAAGTGATTCTCCTGCCTCAGCCTCCCAAGTAGCTGGAATTATAGGTGTCTGCCACCAGACCTGGCTAATTTTTGAATTTTTAGTAGAGACGGGGTTTCACCATGTTGGCCAGGCTGATCTGGAACTCCTGACCTCAGGTGATCTGCTCTCCTTGGTCTCCCAAAGTGCTGGGATTACAGGCGTGAGCCACTGCACCCGGCCTGTCTTCAACTTTTATTTTAAGTTCAGGATGTGCAGGTTTGTTGCATAGGTAAATGTATGCCACGGTGGTTTGCTGCCAAGATCACCCCATTACCTAGGTATGAAGCCCAGCATCCATTAGCTATTGTTCCTGATGCTCTCCCTCCTCACCCCTCAAGAGGCCCCAGTGTGTATTGTCCGCCCCGCCCCCTGCCCCTGCCATGTGTCTATGCGTTGTCATCATTCAGCTCCCACTTATAAGTGAGAGCATGTGGTGTTTGGTTTTCTGTTTCTGTATGAGTTTGCTGAGGGTGATGGCTTCCAACTCCATCCATGTCCCTGCAAGGACATGATCTCGTTCCTTTTTATGGCTACATGGTATTCCATGGTACATATGTAGCACACTTTCTTCATCCTGTCTATCATTCATGGGCATTTGTGTTGATTCCATGTCTTTGCTATTGTGAATACTGTGCAATGAACATATGCATGCATGTATCTTTATAACAGAACTATTTATATTCTTCTGGGCATATGCCCAGTAATGGGACTGCTAGGTCAAATGGTATTTCTGTCTCTAGATCCTTGAGGAATCACTACATTCTCTTCCATAATGGTTGAACCAATTTACACTCCCACCAACAGTGTAAAAGCACGCTTCCCTGCCCAGCTGTGAGGCAGTCGCTCACGAGTTCTCAGAAATACCTTTCTAGCACCTGCCGCAGGCCCCTGTGTGACTCTCTTTCTCGCAGGCATCATGTTACGGCCTTGCCTTCACGCCCTGCGGCTGCTTTCTTGCGCACTGCAGCCACATCTGCAACGTGCCCTCCTTGGGGCCTGCTGCACCCACCATGCACCAAGCATGAGCTGGGTGCTCAAAGAGAAGTGAGCTCCGGCGACATTCAGGGGGCTGCATGAGGCAGACCCTCAGGGAGTTGGTGTTGAGGCCTCCTTCTCCCCGTCCTGTCCCCATTTCCAGTCTGCAACCATGCTCTGCCAATCTCATCCCCTGAGGAGTCCCCAAACGCATTGGCAGTGCTCCGGCCCTGTCACTACCATCTCATCCCAGCCAGTGCTGCCTCTCCCAGGACAGCTGTCCCTCTTCTGCGATCACTTCATAGCTATCCATTCTCCACGTTGAGGCCAGAACCATCTATGGAATCATGAATAGCAGCCAATCACAGTGAGCCTCACTAACTTCCAGGTGCTGGTCTAAGGGCATCGTGCATATTAACCCATTTCAGCTTCTTTTTTTCGACGGAGTCTCACTCTGTCACCCAGGCTGGAGTGCAGTGGCATGATCTCAGCTCACTGCAAGCTCCGCCTCCTGGGCCCACGCCTCTCTCCTGCCTCAGCCTCCCAAGTAGCTGGGACCACAGGCATCCGTCACCACACCCGGTTAATTTTTTGTATTTTTAGTAGAGATGGGGTTTTACTGTGTTTGCCAGGATGGTCTCAATCTCCTGACCTCGTGATCCGCCTGCCTCGGCCTCCCAAAGTGCTGGGATTATAGGCGTGAGCCACCACGACCGGCCCAGGCTAAATTTTGTCTATTTAGTAGAAATGAGGTTTCACCATGTTGGCAAAGCTGGTCTCGAACTGCTGACCTCAGGTGATGCGCCCCCCCGCCCCCCCACTCAGCCTCCCAAAGTGCTGGGATTATAGGCATGAGCCACCATGCCCGGCCTATTTCAGCTTCTTAACCAACCCATGGCAGATGGTACAGAAGAGGAAACTGAGACCCACACAGTAAGTCACGTGCTTTAAGTCCCGTATCTCAAAAGTGGTGGTAGCAAGACTTGAACCCAAGTTGTCAGACTCCAAACCACCTGCTGTGAACCACACACCATGCGCACAGGCTGTCTGGGGCTCTCCTTGCTTCCATGTCCAGCTAAAGTGGCTTTGGAGGGGCAGGATCTGTGTTTCCAAGGATCCTTCTTTCATGGGCTTCAGGTTAGTTTTTGCAAGGAGAGGTTCTTGTGAGAAACCTGGACAGTGGAAGAAAAGAAGGAGCTGCTGATCTCCAAGGCAGCTGCAGCCAGGAGCACGGGAGATCTGAGATTTCCCAGGGGCTTCTCGGTGATCTCCTGACAACCACACACCCGGCCGGAGCTTCTTCTTGAGCCCTCTGTGAAGCAGACCATGATCTTTCCTGGCAACACCTCCATCCTTCACTACCTTTGCTCCTGCAAAAGCCCCCAGTTCCTCGATTAAACCCTACAAACTTGGAGTACCTAGAGTAGCTTCTATTTCCTAAGCTCTGATCCACTGCCATCCACTATTGATGCCTGAGGCATACTGATCATTTCAACCGCCACCTCATGATTGCTCTTAGACAAGGACCAACACCCGCACCAGTCCCACGCCCGCACCAGTCCCACACCCGCACCAGTCCTGCAGGTGCTACTTGATCTGCTCCACGGTCCTCTCCAGCCTCCTCTCCCCATTTCCTGTCCTGCTCCCGATACCTCTCTGCTGTCCAGCTTCACCCACTTCTGAGGTCACCGTGCTTCCTTGGAACATCTGCATCTGCAGTCCCTTTGGCCTGGAACTCTCTTCTCTGCCACTCAGACCAGGTAACTTCTCATCTGTCAGACTTCAGCTCAGACATCACCTCCTCCATGAAGCCATCCCTGATTCTCTAAGGGGGAATTCCTCAAGGGATGCCCTTGAGGTTTAGGGCACTGGTCACCTTGTTATTTGTGTGGTTGTGATATGGTTTGGCTGCGTCCCCACCCAAATCTCATCTTGAATTGTATTAAGATGACTAATAGTTCCTGTAATCCCCCTGTGTCATGGGAGGGACCCGGTGGGAGGTAACTGAATCGTGGGAGTGTTTACCCTAATGCTGTTCTCAAGATAGTGAGTGAGTTCTCACAAGAACTGATGGTTTTATAAGGGGTTTTTCCCCTTTTTGCTCAGCACTTCTCCTTGCTGCTGCCATGGGAAGGATGTGTGTGCTTCCCCTTCCGCCAGGATTGTAAGTTTCCTGAGGCCTCCCGAGATATGCTGAACTGAGGGTCACTTAAACCTCTTTTCTTTATAAATTACCCAGTCTCGGCCGTGCGTGATGGCTCACGCCTGTAATCCCACCACTTTGGGAGGCTGAGGTGGGTGGATCACCTGAGGTCAGGAGTTCAAGACCAGCCTGACCAATACAGTGAAACCCCATCTCTACTAAAAACACAAAATTAGCCGGGTGTGGTGGCACATGCCTGTAATTCCAGCTACTCGGAAGGCTGACTCAGGAGAAGCAATCGAACCCGGGAGGCGGAGGTTGCAGTGAGCCGAGATCACGCATTGCACTCCAGCCTGGGCAATAAGAGTGAAACCCCATCCGCCCCCCAAAAAAAATCACTCAGTCTTGGGTACGTTTTTATTAGCAGCATAAGAACAGACTAATACAGGCTGATTCTCGAGACTATAACTTCAGGAGAGCAGGACCATGCCTGTTGGCTGTCCATGGCTTCCCCATCCCTGAGCACAGTGTCCCCCCATAGATTCTCATTAAGAAACCACTGATTAAGGAACAGACCTGGGGGAAGACGGGACTGGGCCTAGATAGCCCTGAGATAGGCAGTCCTCACCATACATGATGCCTGTAGGGAGACAGGAGAAGGTGTGAGATTGCTCCCAGCCAGGAAATACAGGGCGTGACAATGACCCCAGCTTTGGAGTAATACAGGGATGGGGCAGCTGGGGACACAGTGGGAGAGGCTGAGTGAGCACTGTGTCTTCTGGCCAGGTGGGAAGCTGGATACGGAGGTAGGCCTTTGGGAAGGTTAAGAACCAACATGTATTCTTCTGTCTGCATAAAACAGACCCACTCTCTTCATCAGGGGAACTGCTTTTTCCTACTGTGCTTTCCCACTATGGTCCTGGGACAGCTGCCAATCCCTGTGACCAGATGTCCTGGCCATGGTGTGAGGCACAAGACTCACAACCTCACGCCCTTGGCCACCATGGTTTTGGGTCTTTACAAAGGTATTTTAATGATGCAGGGAAAAGGTTACACTACTTAAGTGAAGCAGCAACACACACAATTGTATAAGTACAATGACCTCAATTGTATAAAAATATAGTGTGTTTAAAAGAGCTGGAAGGAAATATGGCTTCCCCTGAGTGTGAGATTGTGGGTAGTTTTTTTCTCTGTATTTTCCAATATGTCATGCCTTACTCTGTAACCCTGGAAGAAAACATTGTTAAAAGTGGGGAACCACACCTGAACTGCCCCTTAAGAAGTGCGTTCTGCCCATAGGTTGCCGTGGGGCTGCAAGCAAGAGAGCTGCTGGAGAGGTGACAACCAGAGCTCCTCTGGCCGTGACAACAGAAAGGGAGAAGATGAACACTATGAGAGAGTTCTAAGAAAGATCTTTGTACAGAACATTTGACAGTTTTATCTTCTCTTCTCAGAATGTTAACCTTTTCTTTCTTCTAGAACTTTTCCTCAGAGACTATAAACTGAATGCTTGTGCCCCCAGTGTGATGGGGTTTGGAGATGAGGCTTTTGGGGAGTGACCAGGGTTAGATGCCACGAAGCCCTGGTCTGATGTGATGGGAGTGGTTCCCTTCTAAGAAGAGACACCGACCAGAGCATTTGCTCCTTGATGCCCCACCTCCATGCACACCGAGGAAAGGCTGTGTGAGCCATAGTGAGAAGGTGGCCGTCTATAAGCCAGGAAGAGGGTCTGCGCCAGAACCCGACCATCTTGGCACCTGGATCTTGGACCTCCAGCCTCCAGAATGGTGAAAATATACATTTCTGTTGTTTAAGCCACCCAGTTTACGGTATTTTGCTACAGCAGCCCAAGTAGGCTAATACAGAGACCCCCACCCAACCCTGCAACTCTCTCCACATAGTCCGGTGGGACTGAGCCTGGCTCTGTCCACGGGTGAACTGGGCACAGAGTATCGCATCCTCCCACCCGCATGAGCAGGGATGGACAAGTGTGGGTCAAAGATGGCTCAAGGATGGACACCTGACCCAGGCCAAGTTCGTCAGAGTCAATGCCACTCAGTCCCAGAATTCCTTTTGGAAGTCTTGTGAGAGGCAATTCTTTCTGCTGGGGTTACTACTTGGTTTGGACATCCCTGGAGCTCCAGACCACCATCTTTCTGGGAGAGTGCCTGCCTGAGAAAGGAGACAACACAGAGAAAGGCACTCTTTGAACACCTGGACACAGCCTTGCCTGAATGAAGCCATCTACTCTGCACATTTCAGTTACATGAGCTAATGTTTATTTTTCTGTTGAGCTGGTTTGATTAGGTTTTCTGTCACTTGCAACCCAAAGAGTCTCACTCATACCCAAAGGCAAAACACACATAGTTGCTTTTGAAGTTGCTGCAGTAGCCACACCTCCCAGACTTGCCCTTGGTGTTCTGCAGATGGCTGTGAGCTGGCCCTCCTGCCCAACAAGTCAGGCTCCTTTGGGGGGCCTGGGGCAAATCATCACAGCTGCCCAAATTCACTCCCCAGCACCTGCTACTTTTTCTTCTTCCTCTGCTCCTCCTCTCCCCTTACGTTCTTCCCCCCTCTTCTTCTCTGCGGAGCCTGTCTTCTCTCTTGAGGGAGACTTGCAGACAAGTTGAGTCTGAGTATACAATCTAGAGCCAGACATCCAAGATATCATAAATATCAGACGTCAAGTATTCCAGCTGCATGACCTGAGCAGATTTCTTAACCTCTCTGAGTCTCAGACTTTTTTCCCATAAATAGGGATAATAAATACTATTCACAGCCAGGCACGGTGGCTCACGCCTGTAATCCCAGCACTTTGGGAGGCGGAGGCGGGTAGATCACTTGAGGTCAGGAGTTCAAAACCAGCCTGGCCAACATGGTGAAACCCCATCTCTACTAAAAATACAAAAATTAGCCAGGTGTGGTGGCAGGTGCCTGTAATCCCAGCTACTCAGGAGGCTGAGGCACAAGAATCGCTTGAACACGGGAGGAGGAGGTTGCAGTGAGCTGAGATGGTGCCTCTGCACTCCAGCCTGAGTGACAGAGTGAGACTTCATCTCAAAACTAATAATAATTCCTATTCATGAGGAGTTTAAGTCATGCATGTGCCTGGCCCATAGGGAGTACTCATTAACATTGACTACTATTGCTAATCTTTACTTTCTCTCCCCAGTACACAGCCTA
The DNA here is from genome assembly GCF_000951035.1 of Colobus angolensis palliatus. NCBI lineage: Eukaryota > Metazoa > Chordata > Mammalia > Primates > Cercopithecidae > Colobus > Colobus angolensis. The sequence continues at coordinate 1,519,095 of NW_012114666.1, read as the reverse complement.
AGTCTACCACTGATGCTCTATAGCCATGGGTGACTTGGAGCACTAAAGAGGCTACCAGACCACGGCCTGCTTCCTGGAAGTCGCCATGAAGTCATCTGCAGACTCTGTTAGTCGATGACTTAATTCCTCAAACAGGGCCCACCCCAATGAAATGCCTGCCTGCTCAGCCCGTTTTAAAGAATATTTACCACCATTGGCAAGATTCAAAGCAAGGACCAGTTAATGACTACCCCTACTGGGCCTTCAATCTAAGACAAGTTTCAGCTTGCTATGGAAGGAATGGAGCTTCCCTTAGGTGAGACTGCAGCAAACAGCCTCACCTTGCAAGGAGCAGTTTGGCTTAAGGAATAAGAAACTCATGGGAGCCACACTGTCTGTGTCCTGGGTCCCCGGGCTCAACACTCTTAAAGCAGAAATAATGCAGTCAATGCATGGACATTTGCTACAGGTCTCTAGTAAGTCCCATCATGAATTTAGCCTGTGAATTAATTGGAATAGCCCACCCTCAACCATCACTGGGAATGCTATTGGGGTGTGATATATATTATTGAAGCTTTTTCTATTCACAGAACACTCTTCAAAAATCCTGCTATTTGTGTAAAATGTTGAACACCACATGACACTGAGGTCCCATCCCAGCCCACATCCTTGCATAACTGAAGATTCCCTTGAAACGGCAGGGGAGTTTGTTCAAGGCATTTGGAAGTCACAGAGTACACGTTTGTGACTGGGGTATACAGGCCCTAGAGCTGGTCCTTCTGTAAGAAAAGGGATCTGAGCGGTGGAATTGGAGCACCTTGTCTGAATCTGACTTTTTTGTAAAGTGCACTGCATAGCATCATTATCTGTGCAATTGTCTCCTCTCCAGGGTGAACTGTAAGCTTCTTGAGGGCAGGATGGGTCCCCTCTGAGGCCCCATATGCTTACCAGCTGAGTATTTTGGTGAACTTCTTTCATTTCCTCATCTGCTAATGGGCATCCTAATGGTTCCTGCTTTGTCAGCTGCTGAGGGATTAGTGACCACTGCCTTCATCCAGCCTGTGTCCCGCAGGGTGTCTGAGTGCTTGACATGCGTGACCTCATTTAATTTGGGCAACACCCCAACGAGATGGGTACTCCTATTATCCCCATTTTAAAAATGTGGAAACTGACAGAGAGAGCCTAAAGAACTTGCCCAAGGTCACAGATCTACCAAGTACTGCGGCCAGAAATGAAGCCAGTTGGTCACTGGAACCCAGCTTTCTGACTACCTGTCCCACTGCTCCCTGGTTCAATGTAGAGCAGATGTGGAGATGTCCCACGGCCTCTGCACCCAGCCGTCCATCAGTGGTAGCCATCTGGCCATTATTTATGTCCTCCACAGTACTCAACACATATCACAGGTTGTCCAGTAATTTAACATTTAGTGAATGGCTTAGCGCCACTGTTCACCAAATCCTGATTGAGTTCCCACAAGGCACGAGACACTCGCTATTCTAGACACAGGGAAGGAAGCAGCAAAAGACTTACAAAGCCTCTGTCCCCCTGAAGCTGCTGCTGCCGGCAGCACCCAGAGAGTCAGATGTAACATCAGACGTCACATCGTGTCAGAAGGAGACAGGAAGAAACGTAAAGCAGCGCAAAGAGAAAGACATGGACACGAGCTGAAAGGGGAAGAATTTAGTTTGTTTGAAATGTGTCACGTAAAATGGGAGGAGAGAGAAAAGCCCCAAAGGGAATATATTTGCACGTGTGTCATACTTTGGTAAAATTAAATACCACCACATAGCAGTGAAAATTATACTAGGGTTTTGAAATGGCAACCAAAAGAGATGGCTGATGAGGTTGCACTGGGGGTTGGAGTGCTTATACCACATCCACTCTCCCCAGCTCTCGGAGCCTAGGGCTCAACGTGAGGACGGAGGCCAGGCCCCTGCAGGGACTCCCCACATCCTCCTCACCAGCAGCTTAGCTGACTCAGCAAGGGGACTCTTGGATCTGTATTTTGCCTATTTTTGGGTGAGTGGTAAAAAGATCGGCACAGCCTAGAATATGAAGTCATTCATCTGTGACCAGCACACAAGAACCCATAACCCCAAGATGGAATCTCAGCAGGGCGACAGTGGAGATGTTGGACCCCAGGAATGGCAGCCAGACAGCCAGACACAGTGAGAAGCCGACCCACATGGCTGTTCACAAGCATGTGACGATGGGGACAGCTTCCCTCGTTGCATATATTATGCAAAGAAGGGTGGGAGTTTCAGTGTTGCGGATAGATGAATAAGAAGAAAAGGGAAGCAAGTCTCTGTGCAATTATCTCCAACACTGAGTCACAAGCCACACAAGCCCCTGGCCTGCTGGAGGCTGTGACCTGTGAGCTGATGGCCTCAGATGCTGCCTCCCGGCTTCTCTGTCTTCGAAGACTCCCAAGAGTTCAGTGGTGACTTCATTAGCGTCCAGCTCCAGTGCTCCCAGGGGATTCAGCTGTGCAGTGTCCAGCTTGAAGTTGGCTAAGGAAATCTGCATGGAGAGCCAGGGCTGGGATTTAAAAGCAACAGAAACAGCAGTTTCTGACTCAGGACTTCCCCTTGGGCTGTAGAGAATGTTAAGATGGTCGAGGATCTCACCAGGGGTCCCCTCCCCTGATTCAGGTACCTCACCCTCCCCTTCACAAGCTGATGGGTTGAAAAGACTCCCCAAGAGGGTAGGGGCCATCCCCACCACTTGCTGTCCCAGTGATCGAGGTCCTTTTGAGCTGGCACCAAGACTGCCTGCAGAAGTCCTAAGAGGAAATTGACAGAAACATAGCAAGAAAGCCCAGAGTGTTCAGAAATCATCAAAACATCCCCAAGGAAGTTGGATTTCATGTGCAACTAACAGGCCCGTCTTCGTACGCCCTGCCCTGAGGATGGAAGTATCAGCTGCCATAGCTGAGTCCCTAAGAATGCGTCACGTTTGTCCTTTTGCCTCTAAAAGCTGAGCATGTGGCTCACTTGGTTGTCCCCAAAAGAAATCCTTCTTGACAAGAACGTTCTAACTCTATTAGTGAGGCGTTTCAGCCAGGGGTTCTTGGCTCTTCCTCGCCTCGCTGGGCAGTGCACCAGGACCAGCCATGACACAGCGAGGCAGAGGGCTGAGGCTGGCGCTGGACTCTCCAGGAGCTGGTGGGGCTCCACGCAGCAGGATTTGTTGATGACGTGAAAACGCTCCCCACCACCCCACAAAGGAAATATCAGGGCTCCTGTCCTAGGAGAAACCGTCTCCCAAAGTAGATGAGTAAGTTCTGCAGTTTCTAAGCCTGGCCTGGATTTAAGTCCCGGCTCTACCACATTCTTGCTGCAGACCGTTGGGCAAGTTCCTTCACCTCTCTGAGCCTCAGTTTCCTGGTGTTTAAAATGGAGATAATAATAGTACCGACCTCATATGACCTTTATGAGGACTCGTGGGATAATACCCACTGAACTCCAGCCACAGCCTTTCCTGTTGTAAGTGCCTCTAACTGGCCATTAGCCTTACTCAGTCACCCCGGTGAGGGGCTTCCATGTTCTAGCGACTGTGCAGCTGTCATTTATCAAGCTCTCAGCAGCACTAGCAACTGTGCAAAGTGCTTTATACACATTGTTACCTCATTTAATTCTTTTTTTTTTTTTTTTTTGAGACACGGTCTCCCTCTGTTGCCCAGGCTAGAGTGCAGTGGTGCCCCAGCTCACCGCAGCCTTGACCTTCCAGGCTCAAGTAATCCTCCTGCCTCAGCCTCCAGAGTAGCTGGGACTACCAGCTCATACCACCATGCCTGGTTAATTTGGTGGGGAGTATTTTTGGTAGAGATGGACAACCATGTTGCCCAGGCTGGTCTCAAACTCCTGGGCTCAAGCAATCCACCCACCTCGACTTCCTAAAGTGCTAAGATTACAGGCATGAGCCACCCAGCCTGGCTGCCTCCCTTAATTCTTACAAGGAATCATGACATAGGACTATCATACATCAGTCAGAACAAATCTAACAGCAGATCACAGATCATGCATTAAGTGGATTGAACAGTAAAGACAATGTATCTTCTCCCAGAATGTGATGTCCAGTGTCCATGCAGTCACAGCTGAGACCAGTGTCCCCATAAACTCTTCAGGGACCCAGGCTCTTTCCATCTCTGTGCTCCCTCATCTATGCCTCCAACTGGAGCCCTCGTGGTAACAGGGTGCTGCTGCAGTTCCAGGTATCTCACGCAGACTGAATGACATGCTGGTGGAAGGTGTCTGCTCCTGGACGTCTGTTTCTTAGGGAGTGAGCCTTTCTCCGAAGCCCATGGTATACAGGCCCTCAGGTCTCATCTGCTAGGACTGGGGCATATGCCTCGACTCGGCCCTACAGTTCACTAGAAAGAAATTAGCCAGAGCACTCATCTTCCATGGTGGGTGTTGGACTGACTTTGCGGGCGAAAAAAGAATGGGGAAAGGCAGCAGTGGACCTAGTTTTCCAAAATGCACACCCACATTTTACCAGTTGAAGCACAGAGATGAAGAGCACGCCTAGCATAACATTGCTGGCAGGTGGCAGCTGGAGTGACTCACAGCCGGAACACACAGCCTGACCACTATCTTCCTCACGTTTCCTACCTGGAGTATTTAAGAAATCCTTCTCTCCTCGAAAGTCATATTCCAACATTTTCGTTTTTGAAGTTTTGGTTTTCATCCATAGAAGAAATCCTTCCTTCCCCAAGAGTCATATTTTCCAACATGTTCTTTTTGAAGTTTTGGTTTTCATTCACAGGTGTTTAATCCATCCTGAATTGAGTGTTGAGTATGATACACAGCTGGAATCAAATTTTTTAAGGTATGGAGAAATAGTTGTCCCAGCATTATTTTTTGAATGACCCATTCTTTTCCCTTGTCTTCAAGGCCACCTGAGTCATGGAGCAAGTTTCCATTCTGTTTCATTCATCTATTTCTCTATCACTATTTCAATATCAGCCTCTCTCAATAACTAGAGCTTTGTGAACAACTCGATGTCTGGTATGCCCTCCCTACATATTCTTCTTAGACAAATATTCTTCGGAATAATTGTCTAAATTATTCTTCATCTCTGTTTTTCCATATGAGTTTTGGAATCAGTTTGTTAAGTTTCACTAGGAATGCAACATCCTGGCTGGCCCAGGATGTGCCATGGTGTTTACAACTAATTGATCACAGCCAGTTACAGATTTATGTGTTCCTTCCCCACTCCCACTGCTTCACTTGACTGGACTTAAAAAGAGAAATGCAACATCCAAAAGTAATTGTTTCAATTTCACTGAACTTCAGTAAATGTGAATACATTCTTATCTTTATAATATTGAGTCTGACATCCATGAATATAGCCACATAGCTCCATTTATTCTGATCTTCTTTCATGTCCTTAACTAACATTTCATGATTCCTTCGATACAGGTGTCATCAATATTTTCTTAGCTATGTTCCAAAGACCCATATTGGCTTGAACAGGACCTTAACACCTATGTGATCCAATGGCCCTGCTTACAGCTGGGAGACCTAGACAGCAGTTGGCTCTCAGTAGAAGATTCCATCCAAGCGCACACAGGAATGGTGGTGAGTCACTGGGAGCTGTGGGCATGAGAGGCAGGGGTGGTGAGGGTGCAGAGGACCTCACAGACGAAGTCATCCCCAGGAATGAGCAACACCCATCAGGGCAGAGGATGGGAGGAGGCATTCGAGGTGAGGGTGCAAGGGCCTGGCGTGGGAGATCACAGGCAATGGATGAAATGAAATAAAAGTGTGGCATTCTCAAATTCTAGGGAGGCAAAACTGAGTTGACAGTTAACATCCAGGATCGTGAAAGGGGGTGAATGTCACCTTTGGCCAATACAGACAGACCTTTTTATCAAATTGATGGAAATGGACAGAGAAAAGATGTGAACAGAGTTTGAGCACGTACTCATAATGACGAACATTGTCATCACTACTGAAAGACAAAAAACAATAATAATAATAATGATATGAATAGCAATCATGATGGCTCATGTTTACGAGCACTTAATATGTGCTAAGCCCTGTTCTAAGCTTCTTGCAAGTATGAACTCACTTAGTCCTCATAATAATCTTGAGGTGGGTACCTTACCATCAGCATCTTACAGATAGAGAAGCTGAGACCCAAGAAGATGGAGAACATGCCCAAGGCTACCAGCTAGTAAGACGCAGAACTCAGGTGTGAATCAGACACACTGGCTGCAGATTCTATGCCATTAACCACTAGGAACCAAAGTGAACTGTCTGTAACTGGGAATGGGAGTTAATCTCAGGGACTCTGTTCATGACTGCTGGTCTCGTCTGCTGGGATTGGGGCATATGGGATTGAGGCCCAAACCAATCTTTCAAAAGACATGTCAAACTGACTCCCCATCAAACATGGTAGAAATAAAAGCCACTGATCACTGGAAGCCCAGTGATTGTGGGACAGTCATCCCAGAGGTCTCCAGTCAGAGGTTTGGTGACTGCTTCCATCTGCCTGCAATTTTCTTTCCAGAAGTTACCCTGTCTCAACAAGATGCTAATGAGTTAACTGAGGTCTGAATTGCTGATTTTTGGCTCTCCTTCCAGACACCTGTGACTTGCTTTGGCCAAGAAAATGCGCATGGAAGTGACAGGTGTCACTGTGTGACTTACCACACTCCCTTTCCCCTAATGTTGTGACTGCAAAAGTACAAATAGAAGTGGAGGCTGCCTCAGCCTGGTTGCCAGAGCTGACAGTGCTTCTTAACCCACTTGCCTGATAGAAGAGCTGGCACTAGCAGACAAACCCGAGTGACAGGAAACGTGCAGGGATGCAGAGTGGCATTGGGATAATCGAGTTCAAGGGGTTGCCCAGCTGCCAGCAGCACCTCCACATGTAGGGCTAATAAAATAATTAGAAAGCATGTGGATATGGTTTTAAAGGTAGTCAGAAGAAAGCAGTATGGGTGATGGAAAGGACACTGCTACCTCCAAACAGAAGCTCAGGCAATGACTCCCACCTGTGCCACTAAATCAGGCAGCATCGAACTTTATTTAAAGACCGGTGGGCTGAGCACTTGCATAGGGCACACAGAGGGAAATTCACAGAGTCCTTACAACAAGACCATAACCAAACCTACCGGACCCATTGAACTCTGTCTTTATTCAGCAGCAAATAAGGAGTTCCAAAGACACCAGTAATGAAAGTTTCTACTTTGAGAACCCCCAAACTCTTTGAAGATGAGTCAAGGAAAGTGGGAACCAAAGCCATAGATATACAGAGATCCTTGCGGACCCCGTTACATGAAGCTCACACCTCTTCTGCTTCTCCTGATTACAAAACAACCTCTACCTCATAAAATAATTTAAATATTTCAGAAATATGCAACGCAGAAGGTGAAGTCCCCAAAATCTAACCTACTAATGTGGTATGTGACACAACCACCTTTTTCAGCCAAAGTCCCCTCAGGCAATACAGTGGTTTTGTTACCAGCTGTAGAGTTTTCCATTGCAGACACGGAGAATTGATTGAGTCAATTTTGTACTGTATTGGCAAATAACTGAGTGTTTGCAATTTTTTTGCTTTTCCAAATAGTGAGGCTGAACAATATTGTGCCAACTTTGGTGGACCTCAAACACTTTAGAAGAGATGTTTGGTGCCACCAGAGTCCTCAGAAATGATGGTTTCTCCCACTGATGGAGCACTCAATGCATGTCTTTACATAGTTGATACATTTAGCCCTCAACCTTATGAGTTAGGAATGGTCATTATTCCCACTTCACAGATGAGAAAACTGAGGCTCAGAAAGGCTGAGAAACATGCTCTGGGGCACAGAGCCAGTAAGTGGTGGGGCTGAGACCTGAACCCAGGCATCTGTGGAGGAATCCCCTGCACTCTTCTACGTGATTGCTGCAGCAATTCGGAGAAAAGGCAAGGAGTGGGTGGAGAGTGACAGATAGAACCCGGGGAGAGGTTAGGGACAAGCCTGGACAGACGTACAAGCATTCACAGGAGGAAAACATGAAAGTTCGCCTTCTTTTCTGGGCTGGAAAAACAGAATGCAATAAACTATTAGGCAACAAGGCAATGGCTTGCATTATGTCCCCATCAAGGAGCTTCATAAAGTCACAGCAGAGGAAAGTGGAGCTCGCTGACTTGCTGAGGGGCCCTGGGCACAGTGACAATGGAAATTAATGCCTCTTTTGCAATGCTCTGGGGATGTACAGGTCAGCAAAAAGGTAGGACAGCCTTGTGGTTACTGTTTCAGCCTCCAGATCTGGACGACCAGGGCCTCAGCTTTTCCTGGAGATTAGCAGCACCTTGGAAAGTGTCATCACCTCCAGATTCCTCCCCTGTTCAATGGGGATTCCAACAATGCTTGTGACCATAAGAAGGTGCATATGCCTCCCTTGGCACTGTGCCTGGCACCCAAGAACTAGAGATACTTTTATCATTTTCTGCCACTGTTGCTCTGCCCTCTGAAAATGCTCACCAGGCCTTGTCTCCACTTCTGTGCTTGGACATAGTGACCCTGCCCTCTTGGTCATAAGTGACTGGGTTGCAGGGCCCCTCAGAGGTGGGTCAAGAGGTTGGCTCTGCCCACTCACTTGCTGTGTGACCTTGGGCAACTGTCTGAACCCCTCTGAGCCTCAGTTTCCTTATATGGAAAATGGGGGTCTATAGACCTACATCCCCCACAGGATTGAGACAAGGATCAAAAGAGTAAATGCACGAACAGCTCTTAGCATGGCAGCTGGCTCGTGGTCAGTAGCCTTCGATATTAACTGTTCATAATGCTCTTGATTCATTTGACTAACACTTATTTGAGTGTATATTGAATGCCGCCAGGCAGTGTTCTAAATATTGCAGGCAAACCAGTGAACAAAACCAAAGTCCTGCCCTCAGGAAGACCTTATTCTAGGGGGAAGCGAGGGGACAACAGCTAAATCCATACCGTCAGGTGGGGAGCAGCGTAGGAAAGGCATTAAAGCAGGGTGGGACTGCTTATTTAGGGTGACTAAGAAAGGAGGTGACACTGAGCTAGTCACTCATGTTTTTGGCTCTCCTCCCAGACATCTGTGACTTGCTTTGGCCAACAAAGTGTGCATGGAAGTGACAGGTGTCACTGTGACTTGCCACACTCCCTTTCCCCTGACGCTGTGACCGTGAAAGTGGAGATGGAGTCTGCATCAGCCTGGGTCTCAGATGCCCCTAGAATGAGGTTGGAGGTGCTGTGTGTGAGAGAGAAACATTTGGTGTGTCGGGCATGGAGGGCTTGGGTTGTTTGCCGCTGCAGCAAAACAGAGCCTGATACAAGTCCTGTGTTTTAAGGGAGCATTTGAGCAGAAACCTAATGGCAGTGAGGGGCAAGCCACAGGGCTGGGGTGGGGAGGGCGTCACAGGCAGTGGGAACAGCAGGTGCGCCGGCCCTGAGACACAAGCATATCTGGTGTCCTTGAGGACCAGCAAAGAGGCCCGTATGGCTGGAGCTCAAGCAGAGGAGATGTCATGAGAGAATCATATGTGTGCCGGGGAGAAAAGGACCTGATAAAATCCTTAGGCTGTTGCAAGGTCGATTGTAATGATTATTGGTGTTTGGGGAGGGGAATCTCCAAGCCAATCAGTCCCTCTCCTCCCAGACCTGTTTCCAATACTGCATTATATATATATATAGTTTTGTTTTGTTTTTGAGACGGAGTCTCGCTCTGTCGCCCAGGCTGGAGTGCAATGGTGCTATCTCCGCTCACTGCAAGCTCCGCCCTGGGTTCACACCATTCTCCTGCCTAAGCCTCCCAAGTAGCTGGGACTACAGGCACCCGCCACCACACCTGGCTAATTTTTTGTATTGTTAGTAGAGAGGGGGTTTTACCGTATTACGGATGGTCTCGATCTCCTGACCTTGTGATCCGCCCACCTTGGACTCCCAAAGCCAAAACTGCATTTCCAAAAGAGCAAGGGGAAAATGTAAGAGTCAGTGTGCACCCCCACCACCCCTACAGGCTGGGGCATCCTGGGCAATCCCCCAGCCCCAGTGGCCCCACGGCTCCAGGGCGCCTCATCTTTGCTGGTTGGGGAACCCAGTTGGCTTCACGCTTGGCTGCAGGCCTCGTTTGTTTGGGGCTCAGACAGACTTTCTGAGCCGCATCTGTTTACAAAGGCGACTGTCGCATGTGCCTCCCAGGGCTGCTCCGTTCGTCCAAGCATCTGTTCGGCTGATTTTCTCTATTTATTTCTCCAGTAAACAACCAGGTCAAAGGCAGGGCTCTGTCATATTTCCACAAGTCCTGCTGCCTGTGCCAAGACCTAATAGGATGCAGAGATGGGGGGGTGACCTGAATGCAACACAGCACGACACTCTGGAATCTCCAAGCCGTGTCTGAGTGCCGGAACCCATGGCACCTGGAGGTGTGGACCAAGCTGGGCATTCTCAGGGGCATCTGCTGTTTTGACCACCAGCATCTGCTTCCTCTCTTGCTGCAGGTGGCACCCGAGGGACCCCATAAAGGACCACTCTTCACTTTCATAGTCCAGGGGGTTTCAGGGTGGGCCTGGAGCCCTCTGCCCCGCTTGCCTCCTGGAAGAAGTACATGGCCCAGGCCCGGCCATTAAACGTATTCTCCCCACAGCTGCCCACCTTTTGTGACTGGCTTCACAGTGACCTTGTGACTCAGCTGGGCCAAGGCATGTCATCTCCAGGACTTTTAAGAGAGCCATTGAGAGAAAGGTGGGGGTCTCTCTGCCTGGATCACTGGGATGGCAGGGTGAAGGCCAGAGTTGCTGATGACCATCCTGGCCACCGTGTGGGGAGCCCGCCTGAAAACGCAGACACACAGAAGAGGGCGAAGGGCAGAGGCGGAAGGACACAGATTTCTGAAAGTAATGGTTGAGTTCCTGGATCTAGCTCACCCTGAAGTCCCTGGATTTGGAGGATAAGTACTTTCCGCTGGTTTCCTGTCCCCTGCAATCAACAGGGCCTGACTGACTCACATACACACATCAGTTGATAGATGGATAAACGTAAGGAAGTGGGCTGCGGTGGTGGAACAAAAACTGGGCAGGATGGAACCTGCGAGAAGGCGAATGTGTGGCAGAGGGCCAGGCGGTCTGAGAGTCACACATTTCTGGCAGCTTCCCGCCTCCCTTGGCATAAAAGCCAAAGTCCTCACCACAGCAATCAGTCCCTCCCAAGCCTCATCTCCTCCTTCTGCCCCTTGTGCCCCTGTCCTAGCCACACAGCTTCCATATTTGTTTTCTACGCTTTGTAACAAATTGCCCCAGATTTAGCCGCTTAAAACAACACCTGTTTATAAGCTCATGGTTCTGTAGGTCAGAAGTCTAGTGCAGTGCGTCTGGGTTCTCTGCTCAGGCTGAAATTACATATTTCCAGCTGTGTTCTTACCAGGAGCTCGGGTTCTCTTCTGAGCTCATTTCTCTAACTGCAGGATCCAGGTCCTTGTGGTCCCCATTTCCTTGATGGCTTTCAGCTGGGGGCAGCTCTCAGCGCCTGGAGAGGCCACCTGCATTACTTGTCTCGTGGATTCCTCTATCTTCAGCCAGCAAGGGCCCCTGGAATCCTTTTCGTGCTTCCAAACCCTCTGACTTCTCCTGCGCCAGCCAGAGGATCCTCTGCTCTTAAAGGGTCCCTCTGATTAGATGAGACCCATTAGGATCATCTTCATATCCTAAGATCAACCAACTTGGGACTTTCATTTCAACTTCAAACCCTTCGCAGCAGCACCTGGATTCCTGTTTGGTTGGATAACCAGAGAATGAGAATCCAGAGCCAGCTCTAGAGTTCTGCCTACCAAGGCTGCCTTGGTATTCCTCAAACGCCCCAATCATGCCACCATGCAAACCTTGTGTGTGCTGTTCTCTCTGCCAAAAAAGCTCTTCCTGCAGCTGGCCACGTGGCTCGCACCCTCACTATGTCCTTTCCTGTACGAATGTACAGTTCTCTGTCCAAATGTCCCTTCCTCCAGAAGCCTCCCTTGACCTCCTCAGACAAACATCACCCTGCAGCCCCTTTTCCTGCTTGACTTTTCTCCCAGAGCTTATGTAATGTTGCATATCTATTTGCTGTCTCCCCACACTGGACCAGAAGTCCTGGGAATAGGCACTTTATTTTGTTCACAGAGCCTGGCACAAATAAGTATTTGCTGATGGAAAGAACGAATGTAGTTCTTCAATTTCTTGGCAGTCTCAGTAGTCACCCTGGGGTTGTTTTCATGTTTATTCGTCAGCCCAGGCCCCGAGGAGGCAGAGTAAAGCTCAGGTGGAGAGCCTAGGCATTGGAACCAGACTGCCTGGCTTCATGTTTCATGGGCCAGCCCTTTACTTCTCAAAGTTTGTTTCTTCCTTTGCAAAATGGGTATCATATGGCTGGGCATGGTGGCTCATGCCTGTAATCCCAGCACTTTGGGAGGCCAAGGTGGGTGGATCACAAGGTCAGGAGTTCGAGACCAGCCTGGTCAACATGGTGAAACCCTGTCTCTACTAAAATACAAAAATTAGCTGGGCGTGGTGGCGAGCACCTATTGTCCCAGCTACTCAGGAGGCTGAGGCAGGAGAATCGCTTGAACCCAGGAGGCGGAGGTTGTAGTGAGCTGAGATCGTGCCATTGCACTCCAGCCTGGGCAATAAAGTGAGACTCTGTCTCAAAAAAAAAAAAAAAAGGATCACATTAGTATGAACCTCACAAGGTGTCTGCAAGTGCTAAATAACATAATCCAGATAAAGTATCTGGCATCCAAATTAAAACCGTAAGATGGCATTGTGTCATACCCACCAAATGGGCAAAAAGTAAGAAATTATCAGGGCCTGGCAAAAATGGTGTGGTGAAAACTCTTCCACTGGGAGTGTGCGTTGGTTCAACTGCCTTAGAGATTCAGTTGGCCAACTCCAATGGAGGCGAAGATGTGCGTATCCTACGTCCTGCCCAGGAGACAAGCACAGGATTCTTTATCACAGCATTGCTGGCAATTGCATCTACCAATCCATATACTGCTTACATGAAGATCTCACAATGCACACTCACAGATGCCACTAGCAACAATACGGCTTCAACCAGTTGACTACTAGGACTAGAGCAAGTACTTTACATAAATAATCCCATTTCATCTTTATTCCCGTTTTACAGGGGAGAAAATGGAGGCTCAGAGAAGGATAAATCACTTCCTCAAGATCGAACAGTTAGGAAGAGGCAAAGTTCTCATTGGCATCTAGGAGTGCAGGGGGAACATGGAGGGAGAGGAAGGAGAAGAGGGGAAATGGCAGAGCAAACAAAATGCCAGCATCCACAAACCTCAGAGTGCTCTCCTCTGCAAGAAGCTCAACACTGAGCTCACCATGTGACCCAGCAATTCCACGCCTAGGTGTCTACCCAGGAGAAATAAAAACATGTATCCACACTGCAACTTGTACATGAATGTTCATAGCAGCTTTATTTACAATAACCAAAAACTGGAAACAACCCATGTCCAGCAACTGATGAACGCATGAACTAAATGTGGTCTCTCCATGCAGTGGAATAGCATTTGACCATAACAAGGAATGAAACACAGATCCATGCTACATGGCAGCATCTTGAAAACACTACACTCAGTGAGAGAAGTCAATCACAAAAGGCCACATACTGTATGACTCCATTTATGTGACATGTCCAGAACAGACACATTCATAGACAGAAAGTAGATGAGTGGTTTCCAAGGGCTGGGGGAAGGGAGAATGAGGTGACACTACTAATAAGTACAGAGTTTCTTTCCGAGGAGACAAAATGTTCCAAAATTAGACTGTGAGGACAACTGTACAACTTTTTCAATATACCAAAAACCATTGAATTGTATACTTTAAAAGAATGAATTTTATGATGTGTGAATTAGATCTCAATAAAGATGATTTTAAAATGTTTTCTGAGGGGCTGGGTGCAGTGGTTCATGCCTGTAATCCCAGCACTTTGGGAGGACGAGGTAGGTGGATCACCTGAGGCCAGAAGTTTAAGACCAGCCTGGCCAACATGGTGAAACCCTGTCTCTACTAAAAATACAAAAATTAGCCAGGTGTGGTGGCGCACATCTGTAATCCCAGCTACTCAGGAGGCTGAGGTACAAGAATTGCTTGAACCCTGGAGGTGGAGGTTGCAGTGAGATGAGATCACACCACTGCACTCCAGCCTGGGGGACAAAGCGACACTCCATCTCAATAAATAAATAAATAATAAAATGTTTTCTGAGGATCCCTGGTTTTCGGAGTGTTCAGACAGTTGGTGGGGGTGGGGGATGTGTCATGAAAATGTAAGTTTAGTGAATACAAGCTAAGCAAGTCCAGCAACAGTTTTGTTACAGGTCTTCTCAGAGACTTCAATTTGTGGATATAACCAGTGATACTCCCAAAAGGAGTACGTACTAATACCAGAAAATGCTTATTGAGTATTCATAGTGTTCTAGTCATCTACTAGCTTATTTATATGTATATTAACTAATTTACTCCTCACATTAGCCCTCTGAGATGGACACTATTATTCCACTTTACAAATGGAAAAACTGTGGCACAGAGAGGTTGAGAATCCTGCCCAAGATCACACAGCTGACAAGAGGCAAAGCCAAGATCTGAACTTAAATAGCCTTGCTCTGGGATTCATGCTAGACTGCTTATCTTGGTATAGTGTACAACATTTCCAAAACGTGTTTGACCATAGCTTACTTGAATAGGAACAATCTCAAAACATCTGCCTTCTCTCCATCCTTGAGGTCCGCCTCCTGGAATAGAAGCATCTCTCACTAAGACGAGTGCAACATCTTCCCCATCTCGCCACCTCCACCCTCCCTCCCCACACTCCACTCTCCTTTTTTAACACACACGACATCCTTCCCTTGCTTCAGACCCCCCAGTGACCTTCCACCACGCTTAGACCAGGGTTTCTCAACCTCAGCACTATTATATCCGGGAGTGACGAGTTCTCGGTGGTAGGGGCTGTACTGTGCTTTGCAGGACTTAGGCAGCATCCCTGGCCCCTTCCCACTAGATGCCAGGAGCAACTGCCCCCAAATGGGTGGCAACCAAAAATGTCTCCCAACATTACCAAATGTCCTTTGAGGGGCAAAATCACCCCCAGCACTAAGGAATCACTGCCTCAGAACAGAGACCTGTTTCCTCACTGTGGCCGATAGACCCCCCCCCTGCCCCGCCCATCTCTCCAACAACATTGGCCTGCTCTCTGACCTTTAAGTTCTCCCAGGGAATCTCTCCGCAGGGGCTTTGCATAGCTCCTCACTCCCTCTGCCTGGAGCTCGTCCCCTCAGATCTTCTTCACAGCTAAGGCTTTAGCTCCGAGGTCCTCACCTGAGACAGGTTTCTTCTGCCCTCCTCTCTCCCACCTTCACTGCACTTTCCTGCCCAGTCGCCCACTTTCCTACCACCCACATCGTTTTTCCCCTCTAACACATCGTGATTGAATTTAAATTGTGTATTGTTTTTCCTTCTTTGTTTTTCTTTAGAGATGGGGTCTCCCTCTGTCACCCAAGCTGGAATGCAGTGACTTGATCACAGCTCACTGCAGCCTCAACCTCCTGGGCTCCAGTGATCCTCCTGCCTCAGCCTCCCAAGTAGCTAGGACTACTGGCATGAGCCACGATGTCCAGCTAATTTTTTTAAAAAAATATTTTGCAGAGATGGGGTCTCAATGTGTTGCCCAGCCTGGTCTCAAACTCCTGGGCTTAGGTGATCCTCCTGCCTCAGCCTCCCAAAATGATGGGATTACAGGCATGAGCCACCACTCCTGGAATTTTTTTTTTTAATCTGCCTTCCCCAGCAATGGGTGCAGGAACTTGGTGATGCCGAGCTTGGCTGAATCTCCAGTACTAAGAAGGGCCCTGGGAACCATGAAGGCGCTTAAACCATTTGTTGCATGAATCATAAACCTGCCAATGTGTAAATCGGACAGCCCTTCTGGCGTGTGCCTGGGAGTGGAAGAGATAGAGATGTGGAAAGGAAAACCCCTTTGGGGTTTCATCGCCTTGGGTTTGAACACTGGACATGCCTTCTGGTCCTTTGCAAAAGGGTCTCTTTCTCCCAAAACCAGTTGCCAAGAAGTCTTTAAAAAATGGAAAACAAACAATAAAAAAGAAAAAGAAGAAGTGAAGGGAGAGAAGGAAAATGACTTTAGAGTTTTAAAAAGTCTCCTTAAATCAGAGCAAGTCTCTGTTTAATGTGGACTGATTTTCAAATACAGCAAAGATGAGGTTTTGGAGCTGGCTGGGAAACACTTGTGATGGGGTGTCTCTAGGTCAGGGCCTCAGGATTCCAACCAAGGGGGAGGGTGGAGGAGAGCAATTAGCAGCTCAGCGAGGGTGTGAGGAGGAAAGAAAGCAAAAGCAGAGAGGATGAGTCAGGCTGGGCTGTGGCACGTAGCCACCCTGCGTGCTAGCAAGCAGAAAGCGAACCAGGTCGGGGAACCTCCCCTGCAAATCCCCAGGGCGACTCAGGGCAGCAGAGGGAAGCTGCTTTTTCTAAAGCCCTCCTCAGCTTTCTCTGTCTAGGTCAGTAGTCTGTGAAGGGATTTTGCAGGCTGCAGGGATTTTGCTGAGCGTGACTTAGCCTCCAGGGCTTGGCTGCTACTTCAGTGAATGAGAGGCTGAGACTGAGGCTAGCTCTGAAGTTCTCAACCTGGAAGCCCCAGCCACAGAAGTTCTGGAAGGTTAAAATGGAGGTTCTAAATATTTTAAACCTAGGCCGGGTATGGTGGCTCATGCCTGTAATCCCAGCACTTTGGGAGGCCGAGGTAGGCGGATCACCTGAGGTCAGGAGTTCAAGACCAGCCTGGCCAACATGGCAAAACCCCATCTCTACTAAAAATACAAAAATTAGTCAGGCGTGGTGGTGGGTACCTGTAATCTCAGCTACACAGGAAGCTGAGTCAGAAGAATCACTTGAACCAGGAGGCAGAGGTTGCAGTGAGCCGAGATCACACCGCACTCCAGCCTGGGTGACAGGGCAGGACTCCGCCTAAAAATAAAAAATAAATATTTCAAACCACCTATGAAATATTTTTATGAAAAAAAATCAAACCAGAAACAGCTAAGCCTCCAAATTCAACCCTCAATTTATAAGAAATATCTGAAACAGAAAAACATAGTAAATGATATCACAGGGATGCAATCCCCAAACTCCCAATTGCACAAAACTCTCTGGGACGAATGACTCAGTTCTTCAACAAGTAAATTGCAAGGAAAGAAAAGTGCAGAAGAACCTACAGAATTAAGGAGGCTTAAGAGTCATATCAACCAACAGCCATGTGTGGATGGACCTTATTCACATCTCGATGAAAACAAACTAAACAAACATAACAAATGCCACTTGGTCTCACTTATAAGTGAAATCTAAAAAAGTCAAACTCATAGAAGTTAGAGTAGCATGGTGGGCAACAGAGCGGGGCTAGGAGACTGGGGAGATAGGGGTCAAAAGATATAAAATTTCAGTTAGACAGGCTGAATAAGGTCAAGAGATCTATTGTACACCATGGTGCCTACAGTTCATGACAAGGTATTGCATTCTTGAAAATCACTGCGAGTAGATTTTAGGACCACCTGTGTGTGTTCTGTGGTAAGTATGTGATGCTAAGGTGTATGTTCATTAGCTTGATTTAGCTAATTAAGCTAAATATGGATACAGATTTCAAAACAACATGTTGTATAGGATAGATATATACAATTTTTATTCGTCAATTAAAAATAGATAATTTTTTTAAAGGAGAAGAAAACAATTGCTGAAAAATTGGGGCAATTTCAACAGACAGAATACTTGGTGATGTTAAAGAATGATTGTTAACATACATTTTAGTATGATAACGGAATTATAATGTGTTTAAGAGTCCTTATTTTTTAGAAACATGCTGAAACACTTATTAATAAAATAATATGATTCTTGGGATTGGTTTCAAAACAATCTGGTGTGAGGGTAGAGAAGGGGGTGGATGCAGCTGAAAAAATGCTGGCCGTGAGTTGACAGTCATGGAAGCTGGTGCTGGCTCCACCGCAGTGCATGACAGCACTCTCTAAAAATAAGTGAACATCCTGCTTTTGTTAATAAGATGACCCATAGGCTGGCAAATATTTTGGTGTCTTCTTAACATTAGATTTAATTTTATTTTATTGATCTGCTTTATGTCACATCCTGGTACATGATCACTGGCCACAAGAACAAGCAAACTAATTCATCAATACTAATTTACCTTGACTTTGAGGCAATATCGTGCAGCGGCTTAGATCAAAGAAACCCTTCCTGTCAGCACCTTGTCACTTGCATCTCTATGAAACCCAGCAATTTCTATCCTTCTCAGTACCCAACTCTCTCTGCTGTAAAATGGAAGGGGGTAAATGAGATTTTGTGCATGAAGTACTGGGCCCAGTGTCTGACTGTCAGCAAACCTCAGTTCCTATTATTATCAGAGGCAGTAATACCAGTCTGCAGAGTGAGGTCTTACTCTAGACACGTTGCTAATTTAGGCATGAACAGAAAAATGCCTGGGATAAAATACAAGGAATAGGTAACACAGGTAACTGCATGGGGAATCATTCATTCAATCATTCCATGTGCCATGTGGAACTGCGGGCACATGGTAACCAGGAGTCAAGACACAGGGGTGTAGCCCAGGGAGATGTTCAGAGGGTGATCTGAAGGCTGCAGGAGTTAGCCAGGCTGGATTTGGGAGGGGAAGGGAAGAGAGTAGGGAAAGAAAAAGGACAAGGAGTCCCAAGCTGCTAAGGGAAAGGCAAGTGCAAAGGCCTTAGAGCAGGAAGGAACCATTCCAGGATCCAAAGGTTACAGCGTAAAGAGCAGACCAGACCAGAAGCAGTGGTCCACACCTGTAATTCTAACACACTGGGAGACTGAGGCAGGAGGATCCATTGAGCCCAGGAGGTCAGGCTGCAGTGAGCTATGATGGCGCCACTGCACTCCAGCTTAGATGACAGAGGGAGATCCTAGCTTAAAAAAAAAAAAAAAAAGGCAGGAACCATGAAGGTGGAGCCAGTGCAGCTGCAGTGATGGGGAGCAGGGAGGTCTCTTTCTCTTTCACTCACACCTCACACACTTCTGAATTATGTCAATATCTTATGAGAAGCATGTAGCAGTCTTATACTTCTTTAAAAGCTAAAAAATGCAAAGCAAAAATGGCTGTAAACCCTCAAGAAGTAAAGAAAATATTAAGGCATTTTCTCTACTTTTTGTCTAACAAGAACGTACAATATTTTTCTTTTTTTTTTTTTGAGACAAGGTCTGCTCTGTGACCCAGTCTGGAGTGGCAGTGGCATGAACCTCAGCTCCGCCTCCAGGACTCAAGCAATCCTTCCACCTCAGGCCACCACACCTGGCTAATTTTTGTATTTTTTGTAGAGACGTGGTTTCACCATGTTGCCCCAGCTGGTCTCAAACTCCTAAGTTCAAGTGATCTGCCCGCCTCGGCCTCCCAAAGTGCTGGGATTACAGGCATGAGCCACTGCACCCTGCCATGAATCTACAAAATGTTAAAATTCACTTATATTTGCTAAAGAAGCCACCTTGTTTAAATGTAAGAAAGATGCTATCCTCTCCTGTCTGGTTTGTTGAAAGGGCCTCCCCATCCTTGCCTCCCTTCTTTCCCTTTTGGATGTGTTAGAGGTGGAATAGATCTTTGCACCTAATTTAAACAATACTCCTTTCCAGCCTGCACAAAGGTTTTGGCCCTCCACGGTGTTTCTGGGACTGAGTCTGAGTTTGGAGGAAACACGGCTAGTAGGGTTTGGGGGGAAGCTTCCTGGCCCATAGGGAGAACTCAGTATTGAGACTGCCCTGCAAGTTGGCATTTGTCAGTTTCATTTGCAATGTGTTGCTAGGAGCAGAATATGTTTTTCTGGTTCCTGCTCACAGCCTGGGGCTGGGACTGTTGACTTTGATGTGAAGGTGGTGCACACAGCTGCTGGGGGAGGGCCTGCAAGTCCCGCGGTGGAGCAGGATACCTGCAGGGCACAGGCAGAGCCATAGCTGCTGGAGGGTGAGCTGCCCCTCCTGCTTTTGTCAGCGCAGTGGGAACCTCAGCCAAGTCCTTTCAAGTCGCACCTTGCGGTTTCTCCTCTCAGGAATGCCAGTTTTATTACGGGTTTGTTCACTTCACTGTTTTGATCCTCTCCTTGTGCCCCCACCCAGCTCAGGACCTTTCCCTCTGTGTCAGATCTAGCAAGGTTGCTAGCTTCTGGTTGAGTCTCATGCACAGGCTCTGTCCTCAGGGGACAGGGAAAAGTGGACAGAAATGTTTCTAGTCCCAGAAGAGAGGCACCTTCCAGCAGACAAGCCTTGACGGTGTCATTGACCTCTCAGCCTGCAAGAGCCTTTCATTTGTTTGTTCCTTTTTGGGGATGATGCATGAGAACCCACCTGCCGCAACACCCTCATTTCAAAGATGAGAAAACTAAGATCACGGCCAAAGAAACTCCCACAGAATGATGACACACTCCAAGCCAGATCCCCACAGATGCCTCATATCCAAGTGGTTAAGAGCATGAATTTGGAGACAAGGTTTAACTCTCAGCTCTATCATTTACTGGAGGTCCAATCTTGCACAAATGGATTAATTTCTCCAAACCTCAGTATCTTCATGTGTGAACTGGGTATACTATTTTTCACCTCTTAAAGTCATTGATTTATTTTAAGTGCATTTCTTACCCTGCCAACTTAATTATGTAAGAGTACATCTGGCCAAGTGCAGTGGCTCACGCCCGTAATCCCAACACTTTGGGAGGGTGAGGTGGATGGATCAACTAAGGTCAGGAGTTCAAGACCAGCCTGGCCAACATGGTGAAACCCCATCTCTACTAAAAAATACAAAAACCTAGCCGAGTGTGATGGCACTCGCCTGTAATCCCAGCTACTCAGGAGGCTGAGGCAGGAGAATTACTTGAACCCAGGAGGTGGAGACTGCAGTGAGCTGAGACTGTGCCACTGCACTCCAACCTGGGAAACAAGAGTGAAACTCCATCTCAAAAAAAAACAAGAGTTCACCTGATTGCCCTTAGTTCTCCCCTCCTTCTAGGCTCTGAAATCCCTAAAAGGAGGAGGTTTACCTGCTTTGTTCACAGTTGTGTCCTCAGTAATAAACCTTGCCTGGTGCAAGGTAGCCAGGGAGGAAGTATTTGTGATAACAGCAATGTAAGGCCATCAACACAGTGCTTGGTACCTGCAGAACAGCCATCAACACAGGCAACCATCCCAGCGAACAGGGGGAGTCCATTACTTATGATGGTAAACCAGTTTTAGTTGGAAAACTATCAAATTACCAGGAACAAAACAGTTCTCCTGGGTGGCTCTTCTGGGGCCAAGCCCCCAGCACCCCACCCATGCAGGACCAGGTCCCCAAAGGCCTTGAAGCCGCCTTGTTCCAGGATCTCGCTCCTCTGTCCTCTCCTCCCCAAAGTCAGGACTCCTTTCCTGGGGCTTCAGAATTCCTATCTTCTGCTCTAGAAGGCTTGGAGCAAGTGGGGGAAAGGCACCACTCACCAAGTCTGCGAGGGGACGACATAGTAAAGAGGGAGAGGAGCTAGATAAAATACAAGATGCCAGTTAAGTTGGAATTTCACATAAACAATGAAATAACGTTCCTTTCTCTGCCATCGTGGTGTGTGCTTGACTCCGCTTCTCGCCATGTCTTCTCACAAGACTTTCAGGATTAAGCAACTCCTGTCCGAGAAACAAAAGCAAAATCGTCCCATTCCCCAGTGAATTCGGATGAAAACTGGTAATAAAAACAGGTACAACTCCAAAAGGAGACACTGGAGAAGAACCAAGCTGGGCCTACAAGGAATTGCACTTGAGATGGCACACATATTTATGCTGTCTGAAGGTCACAGTCATGATACCACATCAAGGTGAAAATGTTGCCACTCTCTGGAGAGTTGGACATGTTTTATTGGGAATATATTTTCTCTCTCTGAACCTGTTATGACTGCGTTGGTTGGCTGGGTTCAGTAATAAATATGTGAGCCCTTTCATTTAAAAAAAAAAAAAAGAATTTCTTTTTTTTTTTTTTTTTTTTTTTTTTTTTTGAGAAGGGATCTCCCTGTGTTGCCCATCCTGGAGTACAATGGCTATTCACAGGCACAATCCTAGCGCACAGCAGCCTCCAACTCCTGGAGCCTCTAAATCCATCCTCCTGCCTCAGCCTCCCTAGTAGCTGGGATTACAGGTGAGCACCACTGTGCATGGCTATGAAATAACTTTCTAGTGAAAGTATATACCAAACATTATATGATACGTAGTTAACCTAAAAAAAAAAAAAAGTATTTGTTGTTTATCTGAAATTCTAATTTAACTGGTTGCCCTGTATTTTCATTTGCTAAATTGGTCTGCCCTACAGAGTGGGAGAGCTGGGATTTTAACCCAGGCCTGTCTGGGGCAGACCTTTCCTGGCTCCTGCAAAATTAGGATGTCACATTAGGAACGTCCTGGGGTTCTTAAGGGAATTAGCAGGGGGACCTGAGTGCAAAGGGCTTTGGAGGCATTCAACTGCTATGAAACGTTAGTAAGGACAGAGATTGCACTTGCCTCAATCACAGCTGAACCCAGTGCCGAGAGCTGTTATTCCATACAGTCGGATCTTCATCGTTATGTGTTTTAATGAAAAATCGCTGATACTGCTGTCCCTAAACAGCCCACCCCCAAAATAATTAAAGCATCTCAAGGGACTCTGGGTCCAATATCCGCAGCAGACCACACAAACATCTCTCAGCTCAGCCACGCGGAGCCGACGTCTGCGCGACCCAAGCTCAGGGAAGCGCCCGCCTCAGGGCCTCGCAGGTGGGAACCGTGCCTGAGAGCCCTGCGCTTGCGCACTCCACGCCCTGCACTACGCAAAGGCCTGTCCAGCCCCGCCTCTGGGTGTCGGACGTGCGCACGCGCTGGCCGCTCAGAACGCGCGGGAAAGGCACGCAGCCACGCCCCAAAGGCGGAGCCTGGGACAGGGGCTTCTGGAGCTTGTGGCGGCCCACCACTCTAATGGCCTTTGCACCTATGGGGCCCGAGGCCTCGTTCTTCGAGGTTTTAGACCGACACAGGGAGTCCCTGCTGGCTGCCCTGAGGAGAGGTGGCCAGGAGCCCCCCAGTGGGGGAAGCCGCCTGGCCTCCAGGTACAGGAGCTGGTGCCGAGGCGCGAGGCAGCCACTCTGTAGAGAAGTCGGGCGTTCTTCCCGGCGCCGGGCTGCCGCCTAGTGTTGAGGCTGAGGAGGCACCCCTTGGAGGTCCAGCCTGGAACCCCCAAAAAAATCCTTCCTAAGTACCCGCCACCTGCTTTGAACCCTTATTTTGAACTCAAAAAGAAAGCCAGGTGTCAACCCCACTTCTGTGGCTTCCAGGATGTTCCGTTCTAGAATGTTCCAGGAGGCTCTCTGCAGCTGGATTGGAAGATTTCCTAAAGATCCTTTATGGGTTGGGGAGTTTGGGGTACAGTTAGCTTTGTATTTTTTAAACGTTTTTTCAGATAAAATTTTAGGTTAAATTGTAAGGTTTTTTTGTTTTGTTTGAGAAAGGAAATGAGTGTTGTATGTCTTCTCTCAGTAAGCGAATGGTTTTCTCAGAATTAACAAGGACATCAACACATTTTAAGTGGTTTATAATAAGACAACATGTTTTATTGTTTTGTAAGTGAAGACAAAGTATATATTTTAAATGATGTATTTAAAATCAATTACAGGGGCCGGGCACGGTGGCTCAAGCCTGTAATCCCAGTACTTTGGGAGGCCAAGACGGGCGGATCACGAGGTCAGGAGATCGAGACCATCCTGGCTAAAACGGTGAAACCCCGTCTCTACTAAAAAAATACAAAAAACTAGCCGGACGAGGTGGCGGGCGCCTGTAGTCCCAGCTACTTGGGAGGCTGAGGCAGGTGAATGGCGTGAACCGGGGAGGCGGAGCTTGCAGTGAGCTGAGATCCAGCCACTGCACTCCAGCCTGGGGGACAGAGCGAGACTCCGTCTCAAAAAAAAAATAAAATAAAATAAAATAAAATAAAATAAAATCAATTACAGGAACCCTCCAGCTACCCATGTTGGAATTAACAACGGGAAACATGGTTACGTGATTGACCACTTTCACTTAAAAATACTTTGTTTTGTTTCCTTGACCTGCTTTCTTGGTTGATTGCTCAGCAAAGTTCTTCAGCCTTTTATTTTTAAGCCCAAACCAACCACCAAAAAATCTGAAAAACCTACAAGCAAACCAATTTTTGCAAAAGAATTTAGTTTGAGGAGAACTTAGGAGAGTGAGGGAAAAGGAGAGTGGCAAGTCCCTTGTTAATAGCGCAGACCTGGATGAATCTGATTGTATCTTAAAGTTGGTTACAGTATTATCCTGCAACACTTTTTTTCTCCAAACTAGGAAAAATGAGTATCTGGGTCAGTTGTTACCTCCCAATATTAGAATAGACTAAAAGTTTTAAAATTCATTTTCTGATACACAAGTTTTCAGTAAAAACTCTGAAGTTCCTGTGGAAATTAAAGCTCTCAACATTTTGCCTGTTTTCTAGAATGCATTTGATTTCTCTTCCTAGACAATAAGCTAATGGTGTTTATAACAGAACAACATTTTTTGAAGCTGATGGCTTGTGAAATTAACAGTCAGCTGACAGAAAACTGGGCTTAGTCTTCGCATTTTGCTGTAGAGTGGCGTAATCGCTGCCAAGTCACCGTTTGTTGCAGAACTCACACTTTATTCTTTCTTCTTCTTCTTTTTTTTTTTTTTTTTTTTGAGACGGAGTCTTGCTCTGTCGCTCAGGCTGGAGTGCAGTGGCGCAATCTCGGCTCACTGCAAGCTCCGCCTCCCGGGGTTCACGCCATTCTCCTGCCTCAGCCTCCTGAGTAGCTGGGACTACAGGCGCCCGCCACCACGCCCAGCTTATGTGTGTGTGTGTGTGTGTATTTTTAGTAGAGACAGGGTTTCACCGTGTTAGCCAGGATGGTCTCAATCTCCTGACCTCGTGATCTGCCTGCCTCGGCCTCCCAATGTGCTGGGATTACAGGCGTAAGCCACCGCGCCCGACCTCACGATTTATTCTTTCCAGGGTAGTAATTAAATTTCTGTTTTGTATCACTAAATTTCAGAAGAGCCGATTTTAAGGCTTGAGATTAACTAGGGTAATGTGCGACCACAAAAGGTGTTTCTTTTGAAATTTTTGCATTGCAGTTTTGGGAAAGAAATTCAAAGCCAATATTGTATCACTTTTTAATTAAAATATTTATCAGTAGTATGTCAAGTCAAGTTTGTATTAAAGTTCAGCTAGATTACGGTAGGTTAATATGAAGTGTAGATAAAAATATAGTTGTAAATTTAGTCATTAATGTAAAAGGAAGACCTTCAATTGGTAATTGCTTGAGAAGTAAAATTACAAGCAAATGAAATTTATTTGTAAATACAGTTGCTTTAATGCAGTAGTAAAGGTTTAATGGGAGAGATAATTATTGACATGGATTACCTAGTCTTTCTCTTTTTTAAAAAATCCCTTCTCAATTCCTAGTCTTAAAAAAGAATAAAATAAAAAGTTACTTTAATATTGATCTGGGAAAATCTTACATATTATAAAGTCAAAATGTATGATTAAGATGGAATCATGCTGTGTTTATTGTTTCAGTTCTGAGGTTCTTGTATCTATAGAAAATATTATCCAAGACATAGTCACAAGCTTGGCAAGAAACGAAGCACCTGCATTCACGATAGACAACAGATCAAGCTGGGAAAACATAAAGTAGGCATTTTGCATTTTTATTTTTTAAATGCAGTATCTATGTCATTATTTGAATTATTTGAGTTAGAGTTCTGGTCTTTTTTTTTTTTTTTCATTTTATTGCCATTACCTTGCCAAAAAAAAAAGGATTTAGGAAGTTTACATAATGCATACCATACAGAGAGGTGATGTAAACTAGAAGTAGGTGTGAAAGATGAGGCAAAGGGGAAACAATGCTAGCACCAACAGAATGGAGCACCAGAAGATGTTAGAATTCCAAATGCATGTGATAAAGTCTCATAATTTTTCTAAAAATAGACACTAAACTTGGAGCTATGCTTTCTAGCAGACAGAGGGGGAGATGTCATGGGTGCAATTCTCATATATACCACAAAAGCAAACCACTTGCTCACGGGAAGTATAACCAATCCTGATACCAGACCAAAATAAAAGTATTCTGAACATATAGCACATTTAAGGCTTTCTCCTGACAGACCTTCTAACCCTGCTAAGTCATGTGTCCAAAAAGGGTAAAATCAGCAAACAGCTTTATAAGAATTATTGAACCTGGTTATACAGGTTTTTTTCAGCCTCTCATATTTTGTAAGAGGTACAGAAACAAAATGAAAGGAATTTTGAGTCTCCTTCCTCACTATTGTTTTATGACCTATATAAGTAATATAAGCTGTATACTTTTCAGTCATGTTTTGAAAGATGGATTTTACCTAGCTTTGAAGCAGCTTACACCTGACATATCCACCTTGTGCCTTCTGCCACCTTTAGGGGAAGTTTGGCAGTTCAGCTTAACAACCTAATAAAATTGCTATTTTATGTAAAGTAATTTTGCAGGTAAACCAGAAATGAAACATTTCAAAGCTTATTAAATTGAGTAAAATTATTAAATGAGTAGATTATTAAAATGAGTAAAGTACTAATTGTGAAGTATTTGAAAACATTTTACATACACTAAAAATGTCTTCCCAGGAAAAAAGTATGCACACACACACACACAAACACACTCCCACACCCCCTAATCAAAGGTATTAGCTCATTTATGTTAAATGGTTTATCTTGGTGCCTCTGTATGTCACAAATCTAATTTCCTAGTTATCACCTGGAATGATCTATGCTTTCAAACCAGTTGATCCTAAGCTTCAGTGCTTAAATTGAGAAGAAGTGTGGGTTTTAAAGACCATAAGTATATATTGTTTGGTGTTTAGAAGTTGTCTTTTTCACTTTATTCCTTTGCTTTAAACAAAACGACAGGTTTGAAGATTCTGTAGGTCTTCAGATGGTATCCCATTGCACCACAAGAAAGATCAAAAGTGATTCACCAAAATCAGTTAAAAAATTTGGTAAGTTAATTGTTCTTAGCTTTTGGTAATAAAGGATAAATAAATTTTGTTATCTTCTTAATTTTATTTGTTCCAAGTTAAATAATTTTACTTGTTTTAATAGACCACTTTTGTACATAAAATAAATTTCTAGAATTTTTCATTGTCAACAACTATGGAAGTAGGTTATCAACATAAACATATTTTTCAAGGTATATGGTTCAGTGCAAAGTCATCCTCTTAGTTTTGCTGTCCATAGAGCAATTAATTTTAACTGATTCCTCAGGTAATTGTTCTGTACTTAACCTTCCCATTTTGGAAAGATAATTTTTTAAATGTTAACTGAAGTTAAGTTAAAATCCTTGATAGCAGTATCTTTTGAATCAATAAGAGAAATGATGAGCAACTTATTTGTTGAATCTTATTTTCCAGCTCTAATCCTTAAAATATTGTCCATGATTTATAAGTTAGTACAGAGCAACACTTATGCAACCAAAAGGTAAATATATTGTTCTAGTAAATTACTCTTTAAAATGTAATGTGAGAATTACTTGGATTAACTTTTATTATATACTTTGACAAGTTACATAAGACTAAACTATGGCTCATAATTTACTTTTTTTACATGTTGTGTTTTCATCCAGTTAAAGCTTGCTTCGGTTAACACTCTAATACTTGTCATATTCAAAGAGAATATGGTTAATTAACAATATGTATTTTAAATTTTCACAGAGACATATATTACACTGACAGCCAACTCTTTGGCAACCAGACTGTTGTGGACAATATTATCAATGACATTTCTTGTATGTTAAAAGTGTCAAGGAGGAGTCTGCATATAGTAAGTAGTACCTAATACAAAACATTTTATTTTAAAACAAAATGCTTGCATAAAACATAATTTTAAAACATAATATAGCCTTGATATTATTTGATGCTACATTTTTCTCACTATAAATTTAAATAATAGATTCTAATATATTCCTTTGGGTGAATGGACCAAACTGATGAATTACCAAATATTTTTAATTCCTAAATACCTTTACATATTTTCTCTTTTGTCTCTTAAATTTCAACCCAAGTGAAAATACCAATAATTTAGTAGATGAACACGAGGAGTGACTTAATAGCGTAAAACATATTCGTGAAACAGGTTTCAAATATGTCTATTATTTTTTGCAGTTATCTACATCAAAAGGTTTAATTGCTGGCAACTTAAGGTATATCGAGGAAGATGGCACCAAAGTGAATTGTACCTGTGGTGCAACAGTAAGAAGCATCATCGATGTTTTCACAGCTTTAACTCTTTTAGCTCCTTCAGTTTTGAAGCCTAATTGTATTTCTTGCTTTGTTATGTAACCTAGAGCTTAAGATTTCAAAATAAAACTGAAAGATGAATAGGAATATGCTTTACGGTACTGTACATTACATAGTTTCAAAATATGCTAATTGTCAAATGTCAGATTGCAATAAGCATACATATAAAACTCTTTAAAAATACACCATTATTTTCAGATAAAGTGTAGCTTGATCATTTTAGCGTGGTTATTTAGTAATCTTCATTAAATGTTCTGGTTCTGAAAGCGGTATTTTTAATACTAAACTATTTGCTGGGCTTAGATACAAAGAGAGTCCACAATACTAAAGTTAGTACCCCTGTTGGGAGAATTGCTGTGAGTCATATGCCGGTTTTCTTACTGAGGGGTAAAGCTGTTTTCTACTATTTTTTCACAGAGGAATAAGTCTCTGATGACTGGTATGGTCAAAGAAAAATAAAAACAGAGGGCTTTGTGATAAACTAAAAAATGCGGTTTTTTGCTTTTTATGTGAGATAAAAACTGTTTTTCTTTTGTTTGTTTGTTTGTTTTTTTAAAGGCTGTTGCTGTGCCATCTAATATTCAAGGAATTCGGAGTATCCTTTAAGTGGGAAAACTATTTAAACTTTTGGAATGTTCATTCATTCATTCATTCCTTTGGTAAGCCAAGCCTTCATAATGTGTAAGGAACAACTTAGACCCTATAGCAGTCAAGATGAACACACCATGGTCCTTTCTTTAGGACTCTTTTAGGAGCTCACCATCTAGTGGAAGAGACAGATATCTGAATATATGAATAGATATGTTTATATGTTTGAAGGTACAAATTAAAATGTATCTATAGCTGCTTTTGAATTATCTATATGGTGCCTTAATTTAGTTGGTGATTAAACTGAAATACTCTTGCCTTCAAATTATCAGCCTTAACTTCACAGATTTAGTTACAGATGCAAAGTTTGTATTAATTGTAGAAAAAGATGCAACATTTCAGCGGCTCCTAGATGACAACTTTTGCAACAAATTGTCTCCATGCATCATGATTACGGTATATTATCTAACTTTACTATAATTCCAATACTAATATAGTAAGAGGGTTTACAATATTATCTACACAATGTCCTGTTTTCAATATAATGCATCCTTTGGGATCATAGAACAGAAATTTCCAAGGCATTTATTTAAACATCCTCAAAGCTGGCTGTCACCTCAAGTTCTTTTTTCTTTTTAATAGAGACAGGGTCTCGCTCCGTTGCCCAGGCCAAAGTACCATGGCATGATCATAGAGCGCTGTAACATTGATAAGTTCATGTTTCTAAAACCACACTCAAAAGCTTTCTTCCTTGAAGAGCTGAGTGTTCCTGCCACTTGTCCTGTGGCTATCAATGCAGGTACTGCAATGAGGTTCACACGTCAGTCAGTTTGACTTACTGCTCACATCCCATGGTCACCAAGTCCTTTTGAATTGGCCTTGGGAATCTCTTTCATTTCAGCCCTTTCCCCTTAATCCTTCCCCTTTCATTCTGACACAAGACAACCACCTGGTAGCCTCCAGACAGGCCCCCGACTTCAATTATCTCTCACTCTACCTAACTGATTCCCTGCCACACCAGACTTGTCATTTCCCTCCTCGCCAGTTTAAAAACTTTTGGTTTTGTCTGATACTTCTGCTCTAAATCTGGATGCCTCTGTGGAAATGGTCAGCCCTCCTAAGACTCCATTCCACCTCCTCTCCAGGGCAGCGCTCCTCGCTGCCTCCATAAACATCCCTCACAAACGCCTCTCAAGAAGGGGCTGGGACTCGAAGGCCATATTCAGAAGAGCCATTTTCCACCAGGTCGTTTAATACTATTTGACTCCTCTACTGTGTTCATGTGCTATTATTTTTCCCAAAGAACATTGTGAAAATACACTAAGTACCCATGATGAGCTGGGAGCCCTGCTAAGCACTTGACGTAGTGAGAGTTCACATTTACTGGTGTTTATCACATATCAACTTGTAAAGGCTCTCAACGGCCTTAGGAGGTAGGTACTAACATCATCGTCACCTTAATAATGGGGTACTGGAATGCGGGAAGGTATTTTTACCACATCTGGATGGCTATTCAAAACCAGGACTGGATTTGAATAGTTGAACTCCATGTTACTATAATGCCATCACTCGGTGTGACAGGCATATTTATGCTGATTTTATAGATAAAGCCATGGCCTAAAGAGAATAAGAAACTTGTCCACATCACATCACTGATGATGTGCAGAGAGGGAATTCAAACTCGCAGCGGTAACCCAAAGCCCATTCTGGATCTCTAGGGCTACTCTGCGCTCTTCCTCTGCTCCCTGTTTCATTTGGTTTTCTGCTTTTCTCTAACATTGTTGTAACACTCTTCAATTTACTTTTCTACATAATTATTATTTTAATGACTTCATAATATTATCCCACCAGTTAAGTTTTATTAAACCCTAAATAATCCTATAATAATCTCCTATGTTGTCACAGAGCCCCAAACCACAGAGTGGTTTTGTTACTCATTCATGTTCATGCTGCTAAGAAGTAGCAGAGCTGAGATGCGAGCTCAGGCTACCTGGCCCCGCAACTGGTGCAGATCACCACTGCACTATGCTGCCTCTCCACATCCCTGTTGTTGGATATTTTGGCTATTTATATTAGTTTTTGCCATTTTAAATAACACTTCAGTGAGCATCTTTAAATATGTAGGGTGTTTATTATTTCTGTTTTTGCTGAAATATTTCCTTAGGATCATTTCCTAGGACTGGCATAAATCCCAGTCCTTCACTCTGTTTGTATATAATGTACAATTTTTTTCACAGTCAACACCAGTCTTTCAGCACCTGAAATCCAAGGTAGGAAGATGTAACCTTTTTGGTGCTGTGGCTCAGATATGAACCAGGGTTGCTGTGGCCACATGCAGAGTACTAACCATTGTATGAGCATAACCTGTAATTTTTAAATTATTATTATTGGTAGTAGTATTTTGAGATAGAGTTTCACCCTT
This sequence comes from Colobus angolensis palliatus, assembly GCF_000951035.1. NCBI lineage: Eukaryota > Metazoa > Chordata > Mammalia > Primates > Cercopithecidae > Colobus > Colobus angolensis. The sequence goes on along the minus strand of NW_012114666.1, from coordinate 1,487,735 downwards.
TTTGCCCAGGCTGGAGTGCAATGGCGTGATCTCAGCTCATTGCAACTTCTGCCTTGTAGGTTCAAGTGGTTCTCCTGTCTCAGTCTCCTGAGTACCTGGGATTACAGGCATGTACCACCACACCTGGTTAATTTTGTATTTTTAGCAGAGACGGGGTTTCACCACTTTGGCCAGACTGGTCTCAAACTCTTGACCTCAGGTGATCCCCCCACCTTGGCCTCCCACTGTGCTAGGATTACAGGCGTGAACCACTGCATCCAGCCTAACTTTTAAATTATTAGTAAGAGTGTAGTTGTAACCATTTTATTCTACTGAAGTTAAAATTCTTAATTTTCATCTTGCTTTTAGGGAAAGGGAGTTCCTGATCTGAACACAAGACTTTTAGTCAAGAAACTCTGGGATACGTTTCATGTTCCTGTTTTCACTCTTGTAGATGCTGATCCACATGGTAATTTATCATTGGACTATTTATAACAATAGTCATAACTAAATCATATTTTTAGTTGTGTTTTTCTTTTTTTTTTTTGAGATTGAATCCTGCTCTGTCGCCCAGACTGGAGCACAATGGCGCGATCTCAGCTCACTGCAACCTCTGCCTCCCAGGTTCAAGTGATTCCCCTGCCTCAGCCTCCTGAGTAGCTGGAACTACAGGCACATGCCACCATGCCTGGCTAATTTTTTGTAGTTTTAGTAGAGATGGGGTTTCACCATGTTGGCCAGGCTGGTCTCGAACTCCTGACCTCAGGTAATCTGCCCACCTCAGCCTCCCAAAGTGCTGGGATTACAGGTGTGAGCCACTGTGCCCAGCCTGTAGTTGTGTTTTCTACTCTCAGGACACTTCTATCAAACATTTTAAAAGAAAATGATAACATTAAAATTAGGTCTATAATTATTTGAGACAATTTATTGTTATTTTGCCATATTAAACTGAGAACGATAAATTTTTCACTGGCGATGTCCACAAAATTTAAATTGTAGATAGTAGATAAAATTTGAGAGTGCAAATTAACCTGTAATATGTAAACTTTCTTTTAACAGGCATAGAAATAATGTGCATCTATAAGTATGGATCTATGGTAAGTATAGAAAAGCAGTTTTCCTTTTTTATTATTTAGATATTTTATATTCATTGAGGTGATTTCTGCATTTACTAATCACCCCCAAGTAGGCTGAGAGTACCCAAAGTGTACCAGAGGGCCTAGTATCCTATGCTAGGAGCAATCTGTGTGTCAGTGGCTGTGACTCCGGCTCCCAGTATGACCAGTGCAACCACAGATGACAGAGTGGGATTAGCTATGGGCAAGTGGCATTATTATCCTGTACTCTCTTGGCATACTGAAGGCACTGTGGGGCTCTGGGGTAATAACAACGCTGTCTGATCACCAAATATACTCTAAATATTATATAGAGCCTTGAATTCTGACTTTTCTAATCCCTTTTCTCCCACTATAAGGAGAAATGGAAACAATAAATGTCACCGCCAGTGTCTACAATTACCATATACCAGTGGCCTCACAGTGTGGCCCGAAGCCAGCAGCATCAGCATCATCTGGAATATTCTTAGAAATGCAAATCTCAGTCCCCATCCAGAACTACTGAGCCAAAATCTCTAGGGGTGGGATCCTCCAAGGGATTGTGATGCATGGCAAAATTTATAGCAGATGAAAAGGATGGTGGAGCAGGGTGTAAGATGGGGAATCATGAACAATAAGAAATGTAGATCAGAGAGCTTCATTTATAGTTTGCTTTAGAAAATTAATACAGAAACACTACATAGAAGTTGTTGTTGTTGTTCTTTTGTTGCTGTTTTAAGACAGGGTCTCACTCTGTCACCCAGGCTGGAGTGTGGTGGTACAGTGACAGCTCACTGCAAACTTGGACTTTTGAGCTCAAGCCATCCTCCTGCCTTGGTCTCCCAAAGTGCTGGGATTACAGGCATGAGCCACCGCACTTAACCCAGAAAGTTTTAACACCTTCACTAAAAGCCCAGCTTAGCATAGCTCCTGATGGTTTTCTTACTTCTGTGGGCTCTGGGCATGTGAAGCCAGCTTTAGTACTTGTCCTTCTTAATAAGTGAAAAATGTGACTGAAAAACAAGAATGCTAGTTTTCTGCAATTTAGCCTCACCTAATAATATACTTTTGTTCTTTATTTTAGTCTATGTCTTTTGAAGCTCATCATCTCACAGTTCCAGCTATTAGATGGCTTGGTCTTCTCCCTTCTGATCTGAAAAGGTTAGATAGTATAGCAGAACTAGGATATTTAAAATGACAATTCATTGTCATATGTAACAATAAGCCTAAAAAGTCACTACAAGGAAAAGCTCTTAATGGTTTTTATTTATATTGTCCACAATGACTTATGATTATATAATTATGAATTAAATTCATTAATGTTTCTGTTTCAACTACTAAAATACTTAACACATGAATTTGGTTAATGTGTTACACTTTCAGCTAGCTAAAAACTGTTTTTGTTTTACTCTTATGGTGAAGACATTTTATACATCGTTTGTACTTAAAAAGTACAATACATTGTAGGCCGGGCACATGGTGGCTAACGCCTGTAATCCCAGCACTTTGAGAGGCCAAGGTGGGTGGATTGCTTGAGGCCAGGAGTTTGAGACCAGCCAGGGCAACATGACAAACCCTGTCTCTACTAAAAATACAAACATTAGCCAGGTGTGGTGGTGCATGCCTGTAATCCCAGCTACTGGGAAGGCTGAGGCACAAGAATTGCTTGAACCTGGGAGACAGCAGTTGCAGTGAGCCACAATGGCGCCATTGCACTCCAGCGTGGGTGATAGAGCGAGACTCTGTCTCCAAAAAAATAAAAAATAATAATACAATACAGTAAATCCAATTAAATTGTAACCATTGACAACATCATTTGCCATATAAGTCAATTTTGTCATAGATTTAAATTTTTAACTTCAAAAGAAATATCATTTTAAGATTGTTAAAATTTGGGAACCTCAAGTTTGGCAAGTTTACTATATATGTTCATTATAGAAAAAAAAATTAAGTAACAAGTTAAATATCACCTACAGATCAGCAGCCTTTGTAATTTTTTTTCTGTGCATAGCCATAACTTTTTCACAAAACTGAGATCATACTGTTATTTTGTAATCTGCTTTTTTTAAAACACAATGTGATCACTTTTCCATGTCAGTAAAGTACATTTCTTATTTTAGCGTCTTTTGTTGCTGAGTTTTAATTCTAGATGAGCTAGTGTTTATTCAGCCATTCCCTCATAGCCATTTAGGTGGTTTCCAAATCTCTGTTCTGATAGGTAGTGCTTTGATGGAGTCTCTTGTGACTAAATCTCTACGCACATCCTTAATTAGTCCCTCAGGCTGAATTCCCAGAAGAACTGGTGGGTCAAAGAGGATCCCCGTAATCAGGGTTTGACTGCTGTCTGGATAGATTAAGTATCTTGCTTTCTCTGAAGAGTAAGAGTCCACCTGTCCCTCAGCTTACTGCTTTAACATTTTTTTCACCTCTGCTAATGTGATATTTTAAAATGTTTTCTTATTGTTGTAATTGGTCAGTAAGAATGAATTAAAACATGTTTATTGGATTTCTTTAAGTGGTGAGCAATCCTTGATAACAGGTGCTTGTTTCCTAAATATGGAATGTGAACAGGTTTTGGGTGATCAGCCACTTTCTACAAAATGAAGGTCCAAGAGGAAACATTTCATTTTTTATTTTTGAATATTTACACTCCAGTGAATTAACGTGTTCAATTTAGTGTATGTGTGTCATGGTCAAAATCCCTTGGGGGTGATCTGTTTGTATAAAAACAATTTTAACACAAATTCAAGACATATGATCTGATAATTATTAAGGTGAATAGCTTCAAGAAACTCTAGCTGCATCTCATAAATTCTATCAGTGCACCAAAAAGCCATTCCAAATGAATATACGATCAAAGGAAAAACACTATGGTAGCTACAGAAGCGGGCTGCAAGGGAAATCCTCTAGGCCTCCCTTTCAATCAAATTGTCACCCCTATCCAAGAGCTGCCCCTGGCAAATGGTCATAATTATGGACACATTGAAAAAGACTCTCCTGGGAAATCTAGGATTTGTGACTTCAAAAGGTAGACCACACCATAAATCCAGGACCTCTCATGTTCTATTTTCAAAACACATGCCATGATAAAGTTATATTCCATGTTTTTCAAATTTAAAACTAGATAGGTAAGAATGTGTTTGTGTGTGTGTGTGTGTGTGTGTAAAGTGATAAAAGTGAGAGTGTTTGTGTGTGTGTGTGTGTGTAAAGTGATAAAAGTGAAAGACTAATTTCCATGGCCCAGAATCTTCAATGAATTATGAAGAATTAAATACTCAATGGAACCTAAAGTCCCTCAGTGAATCTCAGCCATTGGCCATGCATATTGGAGCTCACTGCCAGAAGAGTGTGAGGCTCTGAGAGGCTTAACTGTATATTATTAAGCTGCCCTGGTATCTATATACATGATGGTAGTGCTATTGGCATTTGTTTAATAACCAATATCGGTCTTCCTGTCATCCTGTCATCATCCCACGAGTGTGACATGAAGGAAAACAAAAACTTTAGAATCTTACTGTGGAAACACAAACTTCCACTATGAACTTGAAAACTTGCTGGTCTAAGACATGACAGATCCCCTCAATCCTGGATGTAAGAGGTAGATCTGTACTAATTTTCTTATTTCTGAGTTTCTCGAAGTAGTACAATAAATACAGGCAAAATACATGACAATCAAGTTACAGAAACACTTTTTTACTGATTTTTTTCACCTAATTTTTCCAGGTTAAATGTACCTAAACATAGTTTGATTCCACTGACAAACAGGGACCAAATGAAACTTGATAGTATCCTGAGGAGACCTTATGTTACCTGCCAACCATTTTGGAGAAAAGAAGTATGTTTCTTTTTACAATTCAAGTGTTGCATGTTTGTTTTTACTTTAGTAGTGGCTATTCACATCGTATTTTGAAAATATCCCTTTTGAAATTTTATATGACATGACTAACATAAGTGTTGTTTGGCGGTAAATAGTTGTTGAAATTGAGTCATATGAATGCTAATAGATGAGATCAGTGAATGCAGCTGGCCTGTTTTTATCCTTATCATGGTTATATACACATTCTGGATGGCTGTATCATAGTTTGTGGGATTAGAAAAAGGAAGAAGAAATCATAAAGATTCAGACTATCCCTAATTATTGAAGACAGCATACAGAGTATTCTCACTCCAGATATTTTTAGCTGTAGCAGCTCTAGAATATTCTGGCTGACCCTTAAGGCTATTGTCCCTGGTTTTGGAGAATAAAGCAATTCTAGATTACTAGTTTGTTGAATTGACAGAAATGCAGCTAAGAACTCTGGTATGAGTATATTTTACTTTTATTGACAGATGGAAATAATGGCAGACTCTAAAATGAAGGCAGAAATTCAAGCTTTGACTTTCCTATCATCAGATTATCTTTCCAGAGTGTACTTACCTAACAAATTAAAATTTGGAGGATGGATATAAAAATAAATCGGAAGAACTTTCTGATTGCCAGAGGCTTTTCATTAGTTTTGTTTTGATTGGCAGATACTATTGTGGAAAGAACATACATTATATTCTTAATTCTTAAAGGTGAAATAAAATAACTTTCCATTAATTATTTTTTTTGTCAAAACAAATGCTGTACTCCAATTTTCTTTAGAAGGCCTTATTCTATCCTCTGTAGAGACAGATTTCTATACTATCTTCTAAAGTAAATTATAAAAGAATATGTTATTTTGACCTTTAAATTATGTTTGAAAAAATAATATTTTATACATGTCATCAAAGTCTACAAAATACTTTATTTACCTTCTACGATATAACTAATGCTAAGGCATAAAGTATCTTACTGGTAACAGAAATCATAATGATCTGAATTTGAGATGTTGCAAATGAACTGTGGTGTCCAGTAGTTTCTTCTTACATTTTCCTTTGCCTTTATACTTAGGGGTCTTACTCCACTAATTCATTTGTTAAGTTAGTAAAATTCGATATGAATAAATATTTGTATTGATATAGTCTTCAGTGTTTTGCTTTATTTTGTATTGAGCCTACTTTTTATTGATAATATTATTTATTTGAAAAGTTTCTCCAAGGTCTTGAATGCTTCTCTAGTCTAGGTCTGTAGAACAAAAAACTTCTTCAGTTTTAAGATCTACAGAAGTCTCAGATTTTAATAAGGTACTTCTCCAACAGTAAATATGTGACCTTTTCCCTCCATAAACCTATCTTAATTTTGCCAGAGATGAGTTTTATGATTTTATTCTGTGCTTTCAGTAAACCTTTAATTGCACTGAAAGTTTCTTGTGCTTGCAAGCAAGAATAAGAATTTATAGAAGTACAGAAATATTGTTAGTTATTTTATAAAGAGAAATGGTAACAATAATAATAATATATACCATTTCTGAGAACTTATATGTGCCAATCACTGCTGATTCAGTGTCTCATTCAATTCTCCCAAGGACTTTGTAATTACTCGGTCACTACACCATGGTTTACAGGTGAGAACACTGAGGATGCTATTTGTCCAAAGCCACAATAATACCAGGAGACAATACTACTACTTACCTCAAGAAAATGTGGGTCTCAATGCAAAATGTAAATGTGGGATCCCTTTTTATTAAGAATTTCAAGATGATAGCAGCAGAGAATTAAACCAAGTACAGGCCCTTCTTAGCCTGGGGTCCTGGGTGACTGCACAGGTTGTACACCTGAGAGGCTGGGCCTGCCCAAGAGGTTGTATGTAGTAAGGACCAAATAAGGTAATATAATGATAAAGGAAAATACATACATAGCACTTGCTATGTGCTAGGTATTTTTGTAGGTGCTTTGCAAACAATAATTCATTGCATCTTCACAGAAACCTTATAAGCTAGGTACTTTAAAAAAATCATCCCCATTTTACAGGTGAGAAAACAAAGGTACAGAAAGGTTAAATAACTTTCCCAAGGTCACAAAACTAATAAGCAGTGGAGCTGGGACTTAAACCCAGAAAGTCTGGGTACCATGGTGCTAGTACAGGTAAAGTACTTCACGTGAGGTCTGTGTGCACACTGCAGGGAAAGGTCTGCAAGTCTTATTGTTGGCTAGTGTCAAATCAAGATCCCCCGATACCATATCTACAATTAACAAATATGTTATATTCCCTGGTCACATAGGAACCAAACATTTCATTTTGAGAACATTCTGGTATGCTGTTAATTTTACTTACTCGTGAGACTGTCAAAAATTGTAAAAACATTTTTATAAATAAGAAAAAATTTCCTCTGAATTTATACCATACTTACTCCTTTAACATGTAACAGTGTCACTGAACTTTGGTATGCTTTGTAAAGGAAGAAATTACTAATTTAAAAATATATTTAACCCACAACACATCTGGTTTAGGATATACTATCAACATGGGAAGGAGCCACAAATCTACGATAGTCATTCAAATTTAAAAATAAATTTGAAAAAGACAGATCCCTCCAGTTTGGATAATTAAGTCATCTCAAGTTTATTGTTGAAAATTTACTTAAAATAATTTTCAGTTATTTGGGAAACGAAAATGGAAGGAGAGCACTATACATAGTTTGATGTTACTACCTATCTTTATTAGATGAAAATGAAAAATTAATGCTAGTGGATATTTGGGAACCTTCTAGAATTCTAATTCTAGAGATTTCTTTCTAAAAAGGATTACCATAATACTTAGCATTTAAAATGGTAACTGGTAACAGTCATCCCATCTACCATCATCTACTGTATCTAATTTGGATATTTCCATAATTTTAATCAAGAAAGAACATTAGATTGGAATTTTTGTAATTAAAGTTTTTAAAAACGAATGCAACAAGGTCAGGCACAGTGGCTCACACCTGTAATCCCAGAGCTTTGGGAGGCCCAGGCAGGAGGAGGATTGCTTGAACCCAGGAGTTCAAGACCAGCCTGGGCAAAATAATGGGACTCCCATCTCAATTTTTAAAAATTACTTGGGCATGGTGGCACACGTCCATAGTCTCATCTACTTGGGAGGTTGAGATGGAAGGATCACTTGAGACCAGGAGTTCAATGCTGCAGTGAGCTATGATCGCACCACTGCACTCCGGCCTGGGTGACAGAGTGAGACCTTGTTTCAAACAACAACAACAACAAAAACCAGTACAACAAAAAGGTGCCCAGAGACTCTTAGTTTTCCCTGAAGGGCTCATAATGACCCTAACAAAATAAAAGCTGCTTGTAATACCCCCCGTTTTCTGAGAAATTCGATTATAATCATTGGTGATACTAAGTGATTTCAGAAGTTACGAATTCATAAGGAGGAAAAACCATAGTGCACTTTACAAAAATAAGGAAAATCCTCCAGGGTTTCCATCTACGAATTACTTACTGAGTGTCTCAGTTGAGCCGCTAGTTTGATGTAGATAATCTGTCAGTGCTGCTGAAAAGAACAGACTTTCTAAGCTGTATATACATGTACATTAAAAGATTTTCAATGGAATGTTTTTGTAGTGAAATATTGAGAAACGTGTACTTCTGTTTGCTAAATGAACTTCTGTTCACTGTTACACACATAGGTATCCCAAGAAAACAATCCTGTAGAAACAAGCCAAGGTCGCCCTCTGCTGGCAAACGCTCACTGTGCTCTCAACTCCTTCCACTATTTTGGGTGGAAATTTCTTTGAAATGTTTTCAAGTCATTGTCTTAACGAATGGGGTGAAAGAGTCTTGAGTCACAACAAAAGAGTTTGGGGAAAACCAAGAGGGTTTATGTGTGATACACTCAACAGGAATCTGCTTTGTTAATCCGCTTTGGATGCCCCAATTCCCGGTAAAGCCACACTTAATGTGTGCTGCTTTGCCACCAAGCTGTTCACAAAACTGTAAGCCAACATAGTGCACCTCTTATTAAAAATTCAAAATGAAAAGTAACTCATGCTAAGAATATAGGCATGTTCAGTTTCTATTCACCTAGCAATTAAATAGAAACTGTACTTATTCATAAATATTACCTGTGTAAAAATGGCAGAAAAGTTTCCCAGTTTGAACGATAGTCACTACCAAAATTTAATTCTTCTTCTATTGTTTAATTATTTTCACCTAGATTGTATGGATCAATAATCATACAATCATACCCATGGATAAAATTTTACTGATCTTACAGGGCATGGTGGCTCATGCCTGTAATCCCAGCACTTTGGGAGGCCAAGGTGGGTGGATCACAAGGTCAGGAGTTCAAGACCAGCCTAACCAACATAGTGAAACCCCATCTCTACTAAAGATACAAAAATTAGCCAGGCGTGGTGGTGTGCACCTGTAACCCCAGCTACTGGGGAGGCTGAGTCAGGAGAATTGCTTGAGCCCTGGGGGCAGAGGTTGCAGTGAGCCAAGATTGTGCCACTGCCCTCCAGCCTGGACGACAGGGTGAGATTCCATCTAAAAAAAAAAAAATTACTGCTCTCCCTTTTTGTTTCTAGGAGGGAAAACATAAATCAGCATAATCTGCCACCTGTGGAAGTGTAGAGTTCGGTTTTGGGGCAGGCTGCTTGCATTCCAATTATGCCTCTGCGCATTGCCTCTATGGCTGGGACAATTTACAACCTGATCTCAGTTTCATCAACCATAAAATGGGAGTAACAACAATAATAATGACTTGGTAGGGTCATGGTGAGGATTAAATGAGATTATTCATGTAACAAGAGTCTTGGAATATTAGCTATAATATTTGGGCAAGCATACTGCTCCTTAGTGGTTCCACTGATGGTATATGCAAAAGCAGTTTGTCAACTACATAACCTTAAACAGCAGGAAGAGTTTATAGAGTATACTGAATAACCAGGATTACAGAGGAATCTGTATCATAATAGAGACTACTGGAAGATACCTTGGGCATTGAACCATAAAATGCAACAAGTATTAATAATGAACACGTGTAAGATACTCTGCTTGGTGCTGCAAAGCATATACCATGCAAATACCATGGAAGTAGATACAAGTTTTAAATCTGGGAATCTAGACAAGACAAATACGCTATTTAATGAGACAGAATATGCCTTGAAATCCTGAGAGAACTTTGAGAGGGCTTTTGAGAGTTTAAAGGAAAGATAGTAAGAGGAGTTCCATTGAAAAAAGGATAAGAAAAGGTAGTTGAAGAAGAAGCACTTCTCAGAGATGAGTCCAAAGCTTTGCTGGTAGGAGGGTCAGGCACAGGACAGATCTCATTGGACCTACTGTGTATCAGCTGTGTGAGCTCTGGTAAGTCACATCACCTCTGTCAACTTCACTTTCCATATCTATAAAATGGAGATAATTGCAATACCTATCTTTTAGGGCTGTTCTGGAAACTACAGAAGATGGAGCATCTAAAGCACTTAGCATAGGCTGATGCTCAAAAGAGCTATTATTACCATCATCATCTAGACTAGAGGTTCTCAATCTTGGCTGCATCTTAGAATCACCGGGGGAGCTTTTAAAATTATTAATTTCCTCTGTTCTAGCCCAGACCTACTAAATCAGAATCTCGAAGGGTGCAGTCTAAGCATCACAGTTTTTAAAAAGCTGCCCAGGATTCTAAATGATCTACAGCCTTGGTACGTAACTGTGGTTTGTGGCCCGGCAACCTCAGCTGGGGACTTGGTAGAAATGTGGATTCTCAGGCCCATCCTAGACCTACTGAATCTGCATTTTATAAGAAGATACCCCAGATCCTAAAGCTTCCTAAGGAGGCCAAGGCACGCAGACCACACTGAGTAGTGAAGGAGAGGATCCATGGTACCTACATAACCTCACAAAATCTCTTCTTTGTGGTCTTTTCTTTCACTTTCTTCCTCAGACACTCCTATAAGTGGGGGTTGGGAGGAACCAACCAGCTCAAACATTTGGAGTGGGCATATGTGTGAGTAATAAGAATCCCTTAACATTTCTACAGAATGTTCTATTAGTAAGAGTAGTTCACTTGTGAATCCACTTGACCCTAATAAGGAACAGCCCTGGCATCATTTTCCCCATCATGCAGCAGGAAACTGAGGCCCAAAGAGCCCCGAGGTGGGCTCAGGGTACCCCAGTGGGCAAACAGGCCAGGGCAGGAAACCCCCAGCTAGTCTTGCCTCATTCGGAGGCAGCATTAGAGCAGCTTCTCAGAGGATGGCCTTGGACTTGAATTGGCAGCAATCAGAATATTTTAGATGTTTATACATGATAAATGCAATAATTAATTCACAAGAGAAACAGCTAGCTACCTTGCGCTAGCCCTAGTTACAGACTGATTGATTTGAGATGGAGTTTCACTCTTGTTGCCCAGGCTGGAGTGCAATGGCATGGTCTTGGCTCACTGCAACCTCCGCCTCCTGGGTTCAAGCGATTCTCCTGCCTCAGCCTCCCAAGTAGCTGGGATTACAGGCACCCGCCACCATACCCAGCTAATTTTTGTATTTTTAGTACTGACGGGGGCGGGGGGCGGTTCACGATATTGGCCAGGCTGGTCTCGAACTCCTGACCCCAGGTGATCAGCCCGCCTCGGCCTCCCAAAGTGCTGGGATTACAGGCGTGAGCCACCGCGCCCGACCAGTTGCGGATTTATAAAAGCAATCGCTTAGCAACTTGCTGTAGCTACACCAACCTTGGACCAATTCGCAAACTGCTGATGTAAAGCGTTTTTGCGCATGTGCTGTAGCCTTGCGGAAAGGAGCCTTTTTCAGCGACGATTTCCGGGCGACGCAGGAAGTGGCTCCAGGGCGCAGGCGCGTTGTTTCCGCGGTACTCAGGGCAGTTTCTACCGCCGGTTTAAGGAGGCTTCGGGCTCCTGGGATTTCTGTCCACGCTCCTCGCCCTCGTCCTCCGCGCCGGAGCAGGTTCGCAAACTCCTCAGACCCTCCTGCTCCCGGCCGCCGCTTCCCGCCGCGGCGAGACCCCCAGGTAGGTCCTGTCCCGCGCGCATCCCGTTGTTACCCGCCGCCATGGCGCCCGCAGAGGCCGAGTTGCCTCCGGGGAGCGCGCTTCTGCGGGATGCTGGGGCGCGAGCGGGACTGTTGACTAAGCTTCGTTGCTGGGTCCTGGAAGCGAGGTCAGAGCTGAAAGTCGCTTTAGGGGTCACCTGGGGTCTCATCCATCGTTTTTCTTGTGGGGGAGCTGAGGCCCTGGGAAGGGTCACATTGCGTTAATACAGTGTCTGTCGCCTCCACCCCTCCCCCTTACACGTCTGACCTCTCATCAGATACATGTCAGCTCCTCGGAGAAGCTTTCCCTGCCCGATTTGCAGAAGGGCATCCCCTTTTAGCCTCTTCCACGTCAACCTGCTTCTTTCGTAGCAGTTACCACTCTCTGAAACTAAGTCTGTTTCTGTCTTACCCCGCCAAGTATTTATTGTATACGTATATAGGTGCAACTATACAGGCAGTACTTCTCCCCGCAAGTATTGTTAAATACCAGCCGCCCTGGGCCAGGCACTGTACTGTGGGACCGAGCATGTATTAGGGGAAGAATCCAGGCAAGTGGCTGCCCCCTTGGAGCTTGCATTCTGGTGGGGAAGAGATTGAGTGTAAACAAGAAATTCCAGGTCATGACTGGTGCTGTGAAGAAAGCAAGGGGATGTGATGGAAGGTTAGATATGTTAAAGTTGGCAGAGAAGCCTCTGAAGGGGTAATTAAAGAATACGTGTGACAGCTTTTTTGAAGTATAGCTTACATACCTTTCAGCCATTTAAAGTGTGCATTGTGAGTTTGGAAATTTTATGCAGTTGCGTAAACATCACAACTTCAAATTTGGGACATTTTCATGACCCCAAAAAGTTCGGAGGAGGCAACTTTTGCACTGGGATATGAAGATTAAAATGGAGGTAGCTGTGGGGAAGGGGAAACAAATCATCCCAGGCTGAAGAAACAGCACTAGGTTTGCTCCAAGGCAGGGATGAACTTGCTGTGTTCAGGAGAGAAAGGAAGCCAGCAGAGCTAGGAGGGCTGGGGTGCAGCAAGGCAGTAGAGAGCGGGAAGAGATTAGGTGGGTCCCACAGATGCCTGTGCCTTCTGAACTTTGAAAGTTTCCCAGTGCTCAGCATAAGGTGTGGTCCACACTGGCTAACACGAACGACTCTCACGTACCATGTTCTTTTCCCTAAGTTCGTCCCTAATGGCAGAAATGTTCTCTCCCAGCTTGAAGGTTGACGTAGAGGAATAGAGTGAAAGTAACATTTATTAAGAACCTATAGCGTTTTAGGCACTGTGTGTGTGGCTTCAGTTAGTTCTCATAACTCTGAAGCAGATATTAGTGTCTCTGTTTTACAGATGAGAAAATCAAGGTTAAGCGACCTGTCCAAAGCCATGTAGCCAGCACCTGGACTGATTGCAGAGGCCTTGTTTTGCCTTTGTTCGTTCATACAGTTAACTGGTGTTGCAAGTACCTCTACATTTGAGGGCAGAAATGTGGTCGGCAAGCACCACATCCCCTCATGTTCACTGAAACATACATGTGCTTGTAGCTGTTGCGCTCACCTTTTGTTCTGCACTTATTTTTCATGAAGCTGAGGAAACTGAAATGCCTTCCCCAAATTCCTTGCAGTGTCTCTGTTCTGTGTTCTTATTAGCAAGGATGTCACTCAGCCATTTGTCTCCCTTTGGAGAAGTGACTTGTATGGAGGACTTCTCAGTGTAACGGGTAGCAGGATTGAAATGTGGCTTCAGTGTATGTAACTCCTTGGGGAGTTGGAAGAAAGAAAGGAAAAGTCGTTTATTGTACCTGCTCTGAACTAGACACTGCATTTTCTACATAATCTGATTTGATCCCCATACCAGCCCTGGAGAAGGTGTTAATGTTCTCTATATTTGCAGAGCAGGAAGATGAAGACTGGTGAGATCAGAGTCCCAACTCCTGAGTGGCAGAGGCCCTGGCCAAACCCTGGTGGGCCTGTTAGATTATGATACCCAGGAAAAAACCCAGGGTGGGAGAGGTTCTTGCTGGGTGAATGTCCAAAACATGATGCCAGACCTTTTCAAAACTTTTACCAAGAAATTGCTGATTTGCTGCCCGGACTGGTTGTTCTAGGTAGTTTCATGCAGATACGGACGTAAACCGGAATTCAGAAATTAGTAAGAAAGTGAATGCCCACTAGGTGGAAACCTGAAAGCACAGGACCTGCCATCTTGTTTACTGTTATATTTCTGATGCGCAACCAACTCAGTGTCTCTATGTAAAAAATGAATGAATTTATTTTCTAGCTGGTGACTACAAAATAATCTGCAATGTATCCATATTGGTTTATTAATGTAACAAATGAACCGTACTAATATGAGATAATAGGGGAAACTGGACATGGAGTGTATGAGAATTCTATCTTTACTATTTCTGGAAACCTAAAACTACTCTAAAATAGAAGGTTTATTTTTTGAAAGCACTCTGCTCATTACATGTATAAATCTTGTCTGAAAAGTGAAGCCTGGCCTCAAGCCACTTTGAGTATTTCTCTTCTGCCAGTTAATTATCTTACCATTGCCTCTCAGTGATACTACTTAAGAGAAAACCCACCCTTAACATTTTTCATTATTTTTTAGGGTCAAAATGAGCCTGTTTGGAACAACCTCAGGTTTTGGAACCAGTGGGACCAGCATGTTTGGCAGCGCAACCACAGACAATCACAACCCTATGAAGGTACCATGAAAAGCTTCCTGGGGCTTGTAGGAAGAGTTTGGCCAGAGTTTCTCCCATCAAGGACAGAACCTGAGATGACTTGGGAGCCTCCTTTGGGCCAAAAGCTTTGAAACTTTGTCTAACTCATCTTTCTCAAACACCGGAGCACAGAAAATGTGTCCCCTCTACTAGTGTCCTGTTCTTCCTGGCCTGCCAGGTCTCCAGAATCACCGAAGGTGCAGATTCCAGTGCAGATTCCCAGGGCCTGGCCCAGGACTGTTGACTCAGAATTCCCATGGTTGGGGAGAAGGGAGGGCAGGTGAAAACTATGATCTAGCCCTGTGGGGCCAGAGTGAACTGGTCATTTAGAAAACGAGGCCATGGGCATTTCATTAGCAGCTGCTGCCGCTAGTCCTGGTGGTGCTGGTGCTTTCTCCAGCTTATTTTTTACTCCTCTTTTTGATCACAGTAAGGAAAGGTCTAATTCAGTTAGTTCTTGAGCACAAGGAAAGGCCACCGTGAGGTAATTAGTGAGAAAGAAAACCATTTTGAATTAAGTTGTGAGTATGCATACATTTTAACATGGACTTTTTCCCCCAGGATATTGAAGTAACATCATCTCCTGATGATAGCATCGGTTGTCTATCTTTTAGCCCACCAACCTTGCCGGGGAACTTTCTTATTGCAGGATCATGGGCTAATGATGTAAGTGCTCCTTAAATACGTGTTCTATAAATCATCTCTCTTTGTATGGGCAAGGTTAGCTTTAGCTCCTTTGTTTCGCAAGTAAAAGAATCAGACTTATTTATGGCCTTTTTTTCAGAAATCAATTTGGGGGTGTGAACCCTTCTGAATGGCAGACATTATTTGTTCTTACACTGGTTTTTGTTAGGAAAGCACAAAAATGTATTGCTTGGAATTTTCTACTGTAGTTCAATCTCTTGAAGTTTATTCCTAAATAAAATGTCATACTTATCCAGAGTGAACATTATACCCAATGGCACACATCAACAAATTCTCCTTCTTGGCATCCTGTCAGTGTTCCTCAGGCGTGTGTTAAACTTTTTCAACATTAAATAATAGATCTGCTGAAATACTTTCTCATCGTGTACAAAAAGAAAGACCAAAAAAATTACAATTTACTAAAAGAAAACTCTGGTAGAAAAATAAGCAAAATGTGTAAAGAGGGGCTTCACAAAAGTAAGAATAAACCTGAACCATTCATCCATACTTGTAATCAGAAAAATGCAAATTTAAGACTCTTTTTTTCTATTAAATTAACAAAATTAAAAGTTTAAAAGAATAATAGTGCCAGCAAGGATAAGCTGAAACCCTACATGTACGACTGGTAGGTATGTAAGTTGGCAGAGCTTTTCCACAGGATAATTGGCAATAGTTATCAAAAATCCTTAAGCTTATACCCTTTATCTCATTGATACTCTTCTGGGACTTGAGTAGGAAACCTGATAATGTACTTCATCTGCATTGTCTGAATTAACCTTTATAACAGCCAAAGCACTGTGAACTTGGTCTCTATTTTATGGATCAGGATGCTGAGCTTAGGGAAGTAGAATAACTGGCCTCGGGTTACGTATCTGAGTGAGTGGCAAAGCCAGAGGCTGCAGACCCACAGTAAGGCTCAGGCCCACGCTTCTAGTTAGCCAGTGCCTGGTACTGCCTCTCAGAAAACCATAATGCTAGTGAAAATTTTGAAAATGTTAATATCCAATAGTAATGGCAATGTATGGTGTGTTTGGATGATGGAATACCATTGTAAGTTTTTGGAAAAGTTTTCAAACTGTAGCCTACGGCACAGGGGCAGCAGGGGTTAGGAGAACAGGAGGAAAGATGGTAGTCAAGGTTGGGCAAGCTTGCGTTCGACATGTAATTTCTAGAAAGATTTCAGATGATTTGCTGCTTCAAAAAAAGGGTGTTTAAAGTTGAACAGGCTGGTGATGCAGGAGGAAAGCTGTAGCTGCAAAAGCGAAGATACTGTGTGATCTAGTGTCTTCCAGAAAATATGTGTACATGGAAAGAAGAGTAAGAGCACACAGAACCATTAGCTGTGGTTATCTGTGGTGTGATTAGGGTGATTTTTATTTTTTTGCCATATTTACAAAATCTCTAAAATGTATTACGTTTTTAACGGAGGGGAGATTATATTAAAAAGTATTCAGAAAAGAGGTAAGTTTCTACTTTGGTCTTACCATTCAGAGAATGGTAATGGGTAAGTGATACTCTACTTTAGAAGACGTGTCTCATAGATGCAGTGAGAAAATTATCTGCAATTTTATGTGTAAGCAATAGAATTTGTTTATTTTAATAGCTTAGGCATAAGAAAACAGTTGTTTTCACAGATATTTTAATTCCTTTGTTCTTGAAGTTAGATAATTAGGTTGCTATGAGAAGTCTATGTGTGGTTAAGGTGTACACCATTAGTTTTTAGGTGTTAAATGCAAGCAATACATTGTAAATTGCTTTGTTTGCATTGAATTCTTTTGTTACTACAGGTTCGCTGCTGGGAAGTTCAAGACAGTGGACAGACCATTCCAAAAGCCCAGCAGATGCACACTGGGCCTGTGCTGGATGTCTGCTGGAGTGATGTACGTTCCCTTCCGTTTCTCATGTACCCTTTTACTTAAAGTACAGAATAACTGAGAACGTTTAATAATCCAAACACAAATAGCATATACGTGTTCATATTGTAAGAATTCTAAGTTTCTGAACATAAATATAGTCGTTTGTTAATGTTCTTAATGTTGGCTTTAGTTAGCCACTTTCTTTGAAAGCTTTTCTTGTATTAAATTTTGTGTGTGTGATTAAGGAGAGTTGAATGATTAAGCGGCAATTTACAAAGAAGCCAGCAGGGAAGGGGAAACACCTGTGGCGAGCTGCAGTGGGTGGGGCTTCTGGAGTACACCATGCGCTGCAGCTGTGGAAGGTCTTCCACCTGGCACAGGGGAGTCAAGGGATGAACAGCTGTAGATGGGCCTTGGCCTGGCGAGGGGAGCCAGGAGTTGAATAGCCCAGCCTTTCTCCTCTGTTCTCCTGCCATTGCTCCTGGTGGCTGAACCCAGAAGTAGTGAGAATGTTAAGGGGCCTGGTGACAGGCAGACACACTGCAGTGCTGAAGAAGCTAAGCCTTGAGGACCCTTCCGAGGCCTTGTACCTGTTCGTTTAGTCAGGTTTATTGAGTCTGATTTGCCTGCTGTAAAATTGAACCTTTTTGGTGTACAGCTCTGTGAGTGTTAAGAAATGCATAGAGTTGTGTTCAAAATATAGAACAGATCCATCGGCCTCCAGATTCTCGTCAAATTCTTCCCAACTCCCAGCCCCTGGAAACCACTGATCTGTTTTTTTGTTTGTTTGTTTGTTTGTTTTTGTCCCTGTAGTTTTGCCTTTACAGGAATGTCATCTCAGTGAAATCCTGTAGGGTGCAACCTTTGCACTCAGCATGTTGCATTAACATATGGTAATTGTTTTGTCAGATGTATTTCCTATGTTTGGGATGGGATGCTGGAAATTAGGACAGTCATTGAGATATATCTATATCTGCAAAATGCTAGTGTAAGTGGTAGGAGTTTCTCATAAAAGATGTACAAGTTGGTCATAGTATTGGGGGTATGCCGTTGGAATTTGTAAGAAGAGAGTGGTTAGAAGGGTCTTGATGATGAAATTTGTGGTATAGAGTTCTGGCGGATATACAGTGTGGAGTGCTCCTAGGAAAATAGTAGTAGTTAGAGCATTTATTATGATAATATTCATGTATTCTATAAAGAAGAGGGCAAATGAGCCTGCGGCATATTCGATGTTGAAGCCTGAGGCTACCTCTGACTCTACTTTTGTTAGATCAAAAGGGGCTCGGTTAGTTTCTGCTAGTGTGGAGATAAATCATATGGCTGGGGACCATGATGGTAGGAGCAGTCAGAGTAATTCTTGTGATGAATGTGTATAAGTTAAATGAGCTGCTTATCAGTAGAACTGATAGCAGGATAATAGCTAGGGTGACTTCATATGAAATCATCTGGGCCACAGCTCATAGTGTGCTGATTAGTGCATATCTTGAATTAGATGCTCATCTGATCCTAGAATAGACGGCTAGGCTTGATGTGGCTAGTATAAGTAGAAGGCCTACATTAAAATTAGAGGATGTGGTGTAGGGAGGGGGGTTCATAAGAGGAGAGCGATAGAGAGGGCTAGGGTTGGAGCAGTAATATAAAGGGTGATTGACAGTAGATGGTAAGGCCCACAAAGTTCTTTGGTAAAAAGTTTTATTACATCAGCGAATGGTTGAAGCAGTCTATAGGGTCCTACGATGTTGGGTCCTTCGCGTCGTTGTATATAGCCTGAGGTGTTTTGTTCGGTGAGTGTAAGGAACGCTATCACGGTGAGAGTGGGGATGTTAGGAGCAGGAGAAGGTTAATTATAGGCATGTTGTTAAGAAGAGGCATTGAACCTCTGATTATAAAGTGTTTCATGCAGTTGCCAGGCTCTGCCATCTTAACAAACCCTGCTCTTGGGTAGAGTATGTGATGATTTATTAGATTGAGATAGCATCATCTATGGAGTGAGGGCATGTTATGAAGTGGGCCCTATTTCTCTTGTCCTTTCTTACTAAGAGGAATGTTAAATCGGTAGAAACAGACCTGGGTTACCCCAGTCTGAACTCAGATCACACAGGACTTGAATCATTGAACAAATGAACCGTTAATAGCGGCTACACCATTAGGATGTCCTGATCCAACATCGAGGTCATAAACCCTAGTGTCAATATGGACTCTAGAATAGGATGGCACTGCTATCCCTAGGGTAACTTATTCTGTTGATCAGATTATTGGCTCAGTGTGTAAAAACTCACTTAGACTAGTGTGGTCTTAGTTTAGGTTGTTAGGAGATTGAATTATGCTCCGAGGTCACCCCAACCAAAATTGTTAATGCAGGGATAGGAGGCTAGGGCCTGTAGGCTTGTTGGAGTTTTTATTTGCATTGATGAATTAATTAAAGCTCCGTAAGGTGTTCTTGTCTTACTTGTTTATATCCGCCTCTTCACGGATAGGTCGAGTTCACTGGTTGAAAGTAAGAGACAGCTGAACTCTCGTGTGGCCATTCATACAAGTCCCTATTTAGGGAACAAGTGATTATGCTACCTTTGCACGGTCAGGATACCACGGCCGTTGAGCATATGTCATTGGGCAGACCGTGCCTCTGATACTGGTAATGCTAGAGGTGATGTTTTTGGTAAACAGGCAGGGTAGGATTTGCCAAGTTCCTTTTACTTTTTGTAATGTTTCCTTAGAGCATGCCTGTGTTGGGTTAACAGTGCAAATAATAGGGGGTTTATTATATCATTTATTAGTATTGGGCTGTTAACTGTCAGTGGGTTGCTCCGGTCTGATGTAAGCTTATGCAATGGAGAATGTCTTCATGTTACCTATATTAACATTATTGCTTCTATTAAGTAATAGTTTAGTCCGATGTGATGTTAGGAGTTCAGTAGACTGGTTAGAATTTAAGATAGTTAGATACTGAGCTTAAATGCTTTCTTAATTAGTGGCTGCTTTTGGACCAGCTGTGGTGGTAATGTTTTTTACTCTCTGTAGGAAGAGTCTAAAGAGCTGTCTCTCTCTAGACTAACAAACTTACAGGGAGATTAAGTAATTCCATAGGTAAGTTTAAAGTTGAACTAAGACAGCCAGCTATCACCAGGCTCGGCAGGCTTGTCACTGCTACTCATGAATCTTCCCACTATTTTGCCACATAGGTGAGTGTGCTCTTTCAGGTATTCTTGGGTAGCTTGTCTGGTTTCAGGGGACTTGGCCATAGTTCTCTATGTAAAGTTATTTCTAGTTAATGCATTATGCAGAAGGTATAAGGGCTTGTCTTTGCTTTTTATTCCTTGATGTAGTTCTTTCATCTTTCCCTTACGGTACTGTCTATTGCACCAGGATAGAAATTTCACCTATACTTTTGTTTAAGGTAAATGGTTTGATTAAGATAGTTTGATAATATTTTTCATGAGGTTTGGGGCTAGAGTTGGCTCAGAGTGGTCAGGTCATGATGAAATCTTCTGAGTGTAAGACGGATGCTTTGGGTTAAGCTACACTTTGGCTTGTCCAAGCGCACTTTCCAGTATGCTTACCATGTTACAACTTACCTCCTCTGTACCTGTGTAGAAAATTATCAGTAACAGTGATTTCTAGAGTAGTATTCGAGGAGGGTGATGGGCTTTGTGTGCGAGCTTCATGGCCTTATTCAACCAAACACTCTGCTCTTGGTTTACTACTTAATCCTCTTTCAGCCCTTAGATTTCATAAAGGCTGTCGTGAGATTTTCTGGACATAGAAAATGTTGCCTATTTCTTGCCACCTCATGGGCTACACCTTGACCCACTGTTTTTATGTGTGTACTTGTGCTTACTCTATAACCTTTTTAGGGTGTGCTGCAGATGGCAGCATATAGGCCGGGGGGCAAGAGATGGTGAGGTGTATCGGGGTTTATCGATTATAGAACAGGCTCCTCTGGAGGGATATAAAGCACTGCCAAGTCCTTTGAGTTTTAAGCTGTTGCTTGTAGTACTCTGGCGAATGGTTTTGTTAATGTAACTATTAGGGTTTAGGGCTAAGCATAGTGGGGTGTCTAATCCCAGTTCTTGTCTTAGCTACTGTGTCTTCAGGGTATTAAAGCTACTTTTGTAGTTTATTTTATTTCAACTGGAGTTTTTTACAACTTAGATGGAGTTTAGCTTTATTGAGGGCAGACCTTAAACACTCTTTATGCCAAGTTCTATTAGCTTTGGTTAACCATATGGCCACGGCGGCTGGCACAAAGTTAACCAACCCTAAATATTAGTACAGCTTAGTTAAACTTCTGTTTATTACTAGATTTAACACTACTGTTTCCGGTGGGGGTGTGGTTGAGCAAAGTGTTTTGAGCTGCATTTGTGTGTGCGTGCTTGATACCTGCTCCTTTTGATCCGGGTGATCTAGAGGGCGTTTTCACTGGAGTAGGGGTGCTTGCATGTGTAATCTAACAAATAACTAATAAAAAGGCCAGGACCAAACCTATCTGTTTATGGGGTTGTGTGGACCCATCTAGACATTTTCAGTGTCTTGCTTTGAGTGGTTAAGCTACATTAACTACATAGAATACTTAAGTGGAAAATTAAAGTATGAGAAAGAAAGAAAGAAATAGTTGTTTACAGTTCTGGAAGTTCAGGGTCTTTAAAGTTGAATTGGCAGAGGTTTGGCTGAGAGAGTTATTCATAATTAGAGTATGGTTGATTTAGGGTTATGGTATATTGGGGCAGCACTTTCAGAGGGCTATGCTCAAGGTATTATATTGGTATTAAGGCAGAAGTTTAGTTAATATATTATACATAATGGAGGATTTATTTGGTAGGGGGGTCTTAAAATTTTTTAGAAAATTACATCAATCGAGGAGTAGCTGTTGGGGTGTTTGTGGTTAAAATATGTCTGGATTCTGACTGGGTTGCAGTTTGGTCTCTTGTGTTTGGGGTTTGGCAAAGGTGTGTTTCCCCAGGTTGATAGTAAAGTCAGATTGGGGGAGGGCTGCAGATTTAATCGGAAATAGTTCTTGAAATTGAGCATATGTGCAAGTGTGAGCGTCTGTTGATTAATTGTTATGGCCTTCAACCAGAATTAACACCTATGGTTGTTATGTCAGTCTGGAATATTCAATATAAGTTCAGCTACAATGGGTTTGGCAGGAATCAGGCTCTTGCCATGCTGAGTCACAGCACCCCCAAAGTTAAATACCAGATACATGACAGTGCGCCCGTGACTGGCTAATAGGGTGGTAGTCATTAGTCCATCAGGATGTCTTATTTAAAGGGAATGTGTGGGCCATCTTAATTTTATGGCCATACGTTAATGCAGGGGTCCCCAACCCCTAGGCTGTGGACCAGAACAGGTCCGTGGCCTGTTAGGAACTAAGCTGCCCAGCAGGAGGTGAATGGTGGGCCAGTAGTGAGCCTTACTCCCTGAGCTCCGCCGCCTGTCAGATCAGTGGCAGCATTAGATTGTCATAGGAGCGCGAACCCTGTTGTGAGCTGCGCACGTGAGGGATCTAGGTTGTGTCTTCCTTATGAGAATCGAATGCCTGATGATCTGAGCTGGAACAGTTTTATCCTGAAACCACACCCTCACCCCACCCCAGTCTGGAAAAATTGTCTTCCATGAAACCGGTCCCTGGTGCCACAAAGGTTGGGGACTACTGCTTTAATGTGATCTTATTTAGCTCGTATATAAGAATTAATTCTGTGTATAAACATTTTGACATAGTTTAGGGGCCACAGTTGCTCCCATTTCATTCATTAGCAAGGATAGGCTTCTCTAAGGCATTTTTATCATCTGTAAAATGTCTTCCTGACACACCTGATCAAGATATGACACTACATTAATAGATATATGAAAAGTTTGAAAAGTGAAGCATTCATTTCACATGCAACTTAGTTTACGCATGGAAAAGTAGCAGCATGAGTAGATTTGAAACTTTTCTAATGTATTTTGCCTGTCTTTACTGATTGGGCAACGGGTCAGAATTAGAAAGTTTCTTATAAAGTATGGCAAGAAATAGAACTAACTGATGCAGGAATCCTTTTGCTCAAATGTTGTCTAATGGCTATTGGAATTTATAAAACTGAATCTAAGTTTCATACCATCTAGTGGGAGGATCAGACATAGGAATGAGAGTTGTACGTTCTGAGGGAGGTAAGATGAACTGGTGCTGCATGGGAAAAAGAATACAGAAGGCAGCTGTAAAGTTTGGAAAGGCTTCTGTGAATGCTTTACAGAAAACAAGAATAGAGCTTTTTTTTTTTTTACTGTTGCTCTGTCACCCAGGAGTGCAATGGTGCGATCTCAGCTCGCTGCAGCCTTCGCCTCCTGGGTTCAAGTGATTCTCCTGCCTCAGCCTCCCAAGTAGCTGGGATTACAGGCGCCCACCTCCACACCCAGCTGATTTTTGTCTTTTTAGTAGAGACGGGGTTTTGCCATGTTGCTGAGGCTGGTCTCGAACTGCTGAGCTCAAAGTGATCCACCTGTCTCGGCCTCCCCCAAGTTCTGGGATTACAGACATGAGCCACCGCGCCTTGCCAGTAGAGCTGATTCTTGAGAAGTAAACCACATGCCTATAGCTTTTTAAGCATTGTCTCATCCAGTTGAGGCCTGGGTTCAA
Organism: Colobus angolensis palliatus; assembly: GCF_000951035.1. Lineage (NCBI taxonomy): Eukaryota > Metazoa > Chordata > Mammalia > Primates > Cercopithecidae > Colobus > Colobus angolensis. Next base: position 1,463,901 of record NW_012114666.1, on the reverse strand, counting down.
ATTTCGACTCTGTCTCTTCCAGGCTTTTGACTTTGCCAAGTTGTTTAGTCTTTCTAAATTTGTTTTGTTTAGAAAGACAGGGTTGTTGCCAGGCTGGAATGCAGTGGTGTCCTCATGGATCACTGCAGCCTCGATCTCCTGGGATCAAGTGATCCTCCCGCCTCAGTCTCTGAAGTAGCTGGGACTACAGGTGTGCACCACCATACCCGGCTTATTTTTCTATTTTTTGTAGAGACGGGGTCTCCTTATGTTACCCAAGCTGGTCTCAGACTCCTGGCCTCAAACTATCCCTCCTCCCAAGCCAAACTTGGTAAAGTTGAATCTTTGGTACTTTTAAGGACATGGTTCAAACTCTGCGGCTGAAGCAGGTAGACTTAGAGCAGCTGGTGAAGCATACACACATACTCTTTCTCTTCCCAGTGCTTTGCTGGATTCTCCTTTATGTCTACACGTGCCCACTGAGATTGGCATGCTCTGCTCCACAATGCTGATGACATGTGGTGGGGCTGGCGTTATGAGATTGAGAGGCCAGTGTTCACTTGGATTCAGGGCGGCCCTCTCCATACACTCATACCTTTCCTTTACTGTGTTTTCAAGGATTTATAGAATTACAACCTCATTAAAAGCATGAGGAGCAAGTTTTATCTCTTCTTTCAAATGAAGTCACTTCAGTGGAACAAGTTTTTGCTAGAGGAGAATGGTGGTCAATTTTTGAGCTCTGAAACCAAAAATGAAATAAATAGACTAGGCCAAGGTTCAGCAAACTATGGCCCATGAGTCAAACGTGACCCACTGACTTGTAAATAAAAGTTTTATTGGAATGCAGCCACACTCATTGATTGACATAATATGTCTGGCTGCTTTCAAGCTGCAGTGACAGAGAAAACCTACTTTCAGTTATTTGTGTGGATATTGTGAAACCATCAGACAGTGACCACTAATTTTTTAATCTACTTGACAGGTTAGATAGAACCAGTGACTGTTGTAAATTGGCATAGCTTTATTGCATGTACTTCGAAGTGTTATTAGATAGGGACTGAACAAAAGTAATAGTGATTATAGAGTTATGTGTTTTATATGTAGAAAGAAAGATAAATGTAACAAAATGTTTACAATTGGTGAATCTGTGTGAAGTGCTTATGGGTATTTTTTGTATTTTTGCAACTTTTCTGAAGGCTTAAGGTTTATCAAAATAAGAAAAAATTTTTTAAGTGGCCCATGGTTGCTGCTGACAGGAGACCTGGGATCAGGGACAAGAGAGTTTGTTTTCACTAGTTTGTGACTTCTGATTTTTAAAATCCTGTTTACATGTTCTCACTTAGAAAAGTAAGTCAATAATGAAATAGATGAAAATGAGTTTTTTGTATGACACTGTAGTTTGCAGTACACTGGTCCCCAAACAGTTGGAAAAATAAAGATTGCCAAAGTTTGCCTCAATATATTCAACTTAGTATCTAAATGTATATAGAGATTTAATTTTCCTTAAAATGCAAAATTTTTGTTTTATTTTAGGATGGTAGCAAAGTGTTTACGGCATCGTGTGATAAAACTGCCAAAATGTGGGACCTCAGCAGTAACCAAGCGATACAGATCGCACAGGTAACAGAAGCCTCTGCAGAAAGGCTGGGCACAGCTGGTACCCAGGACTCTCATGGCTCTTTAAGTGAAATAATTATTATAATAAGAAAAGGTGCAGTTAGACTCTGTCAAATCAATTAGACAATATAGCAGAAACGTCTTGAGCACAGAAATAACAATTTTATAACCATTCTCATTCTTAACTAGTGTTCACAGATTGTCTTGTCATGGGTCTTCATATAGGTGTGGATGGAGTCATAAGGAGTTAGTGACATTAAAATCTATGAAAGATAGGTCATAGGTGATCCGTGACATTCACAGGTTGAACGTTCTGACCTCATGCATGGCTGGTCTTCTGCCAACTGCATTTGGTCACTTACTCATTCAGCAAGTGTTCTCTGTCTAGGGGCCAGTAATAGAGCAGCGAGTAAGAGGGGCATTTCCCCACACATGTGGAACTTTCACCATTACTCAGGGCCACTGGCAGGTACTGTGGGAAGAATGCAAGCGCAGAAGTAATAGTGAAGATAAGAGAACCTAGAACCAGAGGGTCCAGCTGCTAAGGGGGCTTCAGGAAGAGCACAATGCTAGAACGTTTTCAGGAAGGCGCTGCATACTCAGGTCACAGTGCTGGGTACTAGAAACATCTCCTTGATCTCTCCATTCATGTCACCTTAGTGAGTAAAACTGTGGTGGAGTCCCCTACTTGTTATTTCTGAGTATCTCCCTAAGGAGAAGCTTACTTTCACTCGCACATACGTCTTTTTTTTTTTTTTGAGACGGAGTCTCGCTCTGTCGCCCAGGCTGGAGTGCAGTGGCCGCATCTCAGCTCACTGCAAGCTCCGCCTCCCAGGTTTACGCCATTCTCTTGCCTCAGCCTCCCTAGTAGCTGGGACTACAGGCGCCCGCCACCTCGCCCGGCTAGTTTTTTGTATTTTTTAGTAGAGACGGGGTTTCACCATGTTAGCCAGGATGGTCTTGATCTCCTGACCTCGTGATCCGCCCGTCTCGGCCTCCCAAAGTGCTGGGATTACAGGCTTGAGCCACTGTGCCCAGCCACACATAGGTCTTATGAGTAAAAAAATTAAAGTTTGCTAGCATGGAAGGTAGATATATGTTCTTGTGTTAAATTGACTCTTTTGATCATGAGTATATTAGTCCCTTCCTGCATTGCTGTAAAGAAATGCCTGAGACTGGGTAATTTATAGAGAAAAGAGATTTAGTTTGCTCATGTTCTGCAGGTTGTATGAGCATGGCGCCGGCATCTGCTCGGCTTCTGGGGAATCCCAAGGAGGCTTTTATTCATTGCGGAAGGTGAAGCAGGAGCAGGCACATCACATGGCAAAAGTAGGAGAAAGAGCTGTGGGAGAGAGGAGGTGCCACACCTTACAACAGCCAGATGTCGTGAGAACTCACTATCGTGAAGACGGCACTAAGACAGGAGGGATCCACCCCCATGACCCAGACATCTCCCACCAGGCCCCACCTTCAACACTGGGGATTACATCTCAACATGGGATTTAGTGGGGACATGCAAACTATGTCAGTGAGGAAAGATTGGTAAAATGCTAAATATCTTTTGATTTTTGTTTGGTATGACCTCAGTATTTAAATTAGTTTCTTCCCTTTGAATTGCCACAACTCAAAGCCATTCAGCACATTCTTACATTTACCTTGGCCTGTTTTGTTTTTGTCTTGTTGAAAGCATGATGCTCCTGTTAAAACCATCCATTGGATCAAAGCTCCAAACTACAGCTGTGTGATGACTGGGAGCTGGGATAAGACTTTAAAGGTATAATGTGCAGTTGAGGCATTGTTTGGCCCCGTCAGGATTGTCATTTATTCTTACACCATGTTGACTTCTGCTCTGAATAGTCACGTACTGGCTTCTCTTTTTTGCTTTTAGTTTTGGGATACTCGATCCTCAAATCCTATGATGGTTTTGCAACTCCCTGAAAGGTGTTACTGTGCTGATGTGGTAAGGGATTTTAACTTAACATATATTTACTTTTAAAAAAACAAAATAAGTATTTCTCACCTTGTGGTATCTTGCAGTTAGCGGGTAATGTAAAAATCCTACCGACTTTAGTAATAGATATAAAGGATAGAGTTCAGATTGCCTCAGTCGTCTTCAATTGGGAAATTTTTGTACTGTGTTTCTTCTGGAAGTACTTAATACTGGATGTCAAATTTTCCTGCCACTTGTTTGAACATATGCAGCTAGCTACATGCCATCTCTAGTGTGACATCTATCATGTCCTTTCCATGGCAGTAAGAAAACTTTGCAGTGACTTTGTGAGGTGGTACCAGGTCTTTGGGGACTGTCTCTGAGTGGGATAGAATTGAACTTTCTCAGCCAGGCACGGTAGCTCACGCCTATAATCCCAGCACTTTGGGAGGCCAAGGTGGGTGGATTGCTTAAGGTCTGGAGTTTGAGACCACCCTGGCCAACATGGTGAAACCCCAGCTAAAGTACAAAAATTACACACAAAAAAATACAAAAATACAAACCCCTCTAAAAATACAAAAATTAGCTGGACATGGTGGCACATGTGTGTAATCCCAGCTATTTGGGAGGCTGAGGCATGAGAATTGCTTGAACCCAACAGGTAGAGGTTGAAGTGAGCTGAGATCATGCCATTGCACTTCAGCCTTGGTGCCAGAGTGAGATTCCGTCTCAAAAAAAAAAAAAAAAGAAATAAAGAAAGAAATGGAACTTTCTCCATCTGTTTAGTCACGTCTTAAAGTTTTCTACCAACAATCCTGTAATTCCACTTTTAGGAATTTATCACAAGAAAATAATCAAAGATAGAAATTGTCTTTGTTTTTGTGTGTTTTTTGTTTGTTGGTTTGTTTTTTGAAACGGAGTCTCACTCTGTTGCCAGGCTGGAGTGCAGTGCCATGCTCTCAGCTCACTGCAGCCTCTTGCCTTCCAGGTTCAAGCGATTCTCCTGCCTCAGCCTCCCGTGTAAGTGGGACTGCAGGTGTATGCCACCAGACCCGGCTAATTTTTGTATTTTTAGTAGAGACAGGGTTTCACATGTTGACCAGGATGGTCTCAGTCTCTTGACCTCATGATTCAGCTGCCTTGGCCTCCCAAAGTGCTGTGATTACAGGCGTGGGCCACCGCGCCCGGCTGGTCTTTGTTTTATGTTATGTAGTGCAACATTGGAAGTGGTCTAAGGGGTCACCAAGACACAGATAAAGAAACCCTTTGGTAGGTTCATTTGAGGAGACGTTAGACAGCCGCTGCTAGTACTCGAAAAAGTGTGTGACATGGACCTTATGAAACATGTTTTGAGTAAAGGATATGGATTGTACAGAAATATGCTACATACCAAGTATCATGCTGAGGACAAAGACTGAAATAAAGTATACTATACTGTTAACCAATTAGTGAGAGCAACTGAAGGGGTGGTGTAGGGGATTTTTATTTATTCTTAGTTCCTGAGTATGTTTTCTAAATATCCAAATATTTTATAGTTAATTTTAAAACACAAGACTTTTTAAAATATATGAATGTTCTACTTTCAAATACTGTTTCTCTAGGTTTTAGTGAAACATAATCACAGGATTATTAAAATCCAGACTTAATTTTGTAACCAAAACTTAATCAAACACATTAGTAGAAAAACAGCATACTGCTTCACCTGAATCGCATCTCTGTTTTCCTCTATTCCCTAGATATACCCCATGGCTGTGGTGGCAACTGCAGAGAGGGGCCTGATTGTCTATCAACTAGAGAATCAACCTTCTGAATTCAGGAGGATAGAATCTCCGCTGAAACATCAGGTGCGTCATTAGTCAAATCAAGAAGCATGTATTTAGCACCTGCTGTATGCAAGATTGTGCTCACATCTGGAATACCGTTGTATTTTGAAAAACCTATAAGTATGTTCAAAGGAGGGTGAATTGAAGGATATAAACACAAATACTTAGTGAGTGAATACTAAGTAATACTAAGGTATCCCTGGATGAACTGAACTTATGTCTTCTCCAAACATGCCCCCAGATGGCTGAGTGCAACTGAATTGTAGGAACCAAGGGAAAGCTGCTCCTTTGCTCTCTGAAGGAGTTTACTGAAAACCAGCTGGCAAAAGACAGATTAATAGGAGAAATGGCATACAAATTTATTGATGTGCACAGCATCTTACAAAGATCTTAAAGGCAATGTGGTTGATGCTTTCATACCATCTCGAGGTCATAACAAGAAGAGGGCTCAGGGCATGGCCCAAAACAGGTTCTCATGGTAAATCGGGTTCTCGTGACAAGACAGGTTATGGGAAGAAGAGAAGAGGAGTTCTGTGGGGCAAAGGTGGTCTTGTTAATGTGGAGGAAGCCCCTCAGGCAGCACCCTCGGAGAGGACTGAGATAACGGCCTCAGACGGCAGTTAATCTTCCCTGAATCAGTACAAGGGAAGGGCCTCGGAGAAAGCCTGGCTGCACCAATGCCCATTTGTCTCTGCAGATGCAAATCTCCCCACAAAAGATAGCTTTTCAGCTATTAATTCCAGCCCTTCTGAATAGCCATCTTGAAATATGTCGGAGAAGTCTATTTTGGGGCAAAGTATTTTGGTTTCCTTGAGAATAAACTTACACATCTGGATGGGTTGGTTCCATTGTAAATTCCTAGCTTTCAACCTCAACTCAGCCTGCATCACACCTAGACAGTTGCTAGCTTTTTCTCCTTTGCTCAGGCCTCCACTTGCCACAGGGCTGCTGGGCCTGTATTCTTGTCAGCTTCTCCATCCTTTCGTCTTTGTCTCAGCCAATCAGATCAGCTCTTGCTCCTTTCGTCTTTGTCTCAGCCAATCAGATCAGCTCTTGCTCAGAGAAAAAAGAAGCTAGTGGGAACTTCCTCCTCTTTCTCCTGCCGGATCTAGAAATTTGTCTGTGCTTGCCTCCTCCCCTGCCTTTTCCCCCATGAGGTGGAAACCGTCCTGCTAAGGCCAGTTTTGTGGTGGGACCCCATGCCCTGCAGCCTTCTCGGGAACCGTATGCAGAGTGTCACCTCTTTCCCATTCCCCCATCTCTCCTGCCACGTAGTACTTCTCCATTAGCACTGACACTTGCTCAAGTCTAGTTGATCCTAGAAAACACACCTCCCTTGACCCCCACATCCTCCTCCAGTACCGCCTGTGTCCCTTTTCCTTCCGCAGTTGGGCATGTTGCCTGAAATGTCCTTTGTTCCCTTACCTCCCACTCATTTCTCACTCGTGAGACCTTTGCCCCTGTTGTTCCGTCAGAACGGTTTTTGGCATGACCACCGGTGGCATCCTCATTGGTAATTCCAGGGAACACTGGACAGCCATCCTCTTACTGGAACAGAGCACCATTCACTGTTCTTACAAGACACATTTCCCCGGCTGCTGTCTTGCCAGCCTCTTACCCGCTACCTCTGTGGCTGCTACTCCGTCTTTGCTGGCTCTTGGCTGAATGTGGATGTTCCACAGATGTCTCCCTAAGCTGCTGCCTCCTCCACCCAAGCTCAACTGATCTCCCATCCACTGTCACTCAGCCACGCCCTGTGGACTGGAGACTCAGACCTCATTTCTGCGCTCCTGACATGGACACCCAGTTGGACAGCTCCTTGGTGTGTCTCCCAGGCGTCTGAGCCTGCAGTATCCCACGCCAAACCCAAGACTACGTTCTGTGGCTCTTTATTCAAATGTTACCCTTGCCTCAGGATTCTCCCTTGCCACTGCCAGCAGTACCATCTATTTTATACGTATGTATGGATGTCATATACATACTAAATATTTCACTTCTTTTGCCTACTAGAATGTAAACCTCATGAGAGCAGAGATTTTTGTTTGTATTTGTTGCCACCTCCCAGCACTTGGAGCAGGGCCTCAAGTGTAAAAGGTGCTCTGTAAATAGTTGCAGAGTGAACATTGGATCTGAACATGCCCCTCTCGGCCACTACCAGCCTGTTGCTCCTTATGTGCTTCACAGCCCATTCAATGGGACCTCCATCTCCTTTGGTAGAGCCAGAAATCTTGAGGTCACCCCTGATTGAACTCTCCCCCTCCTGTCTCACTAATCCTCAATCTCTTCCCCTCCACCCTGAAATTATTTGGGAATCTGTTCCTTTTTCTTCCTCCCACCTGCCACATCTAATTCAAATATTGGAAAGCACTTAGATCAGAACTCTATGACATTGGTCTTGGCAGTGATTTCTTGGCTATGACACCAAAAAGCACAGGCAACAAAAGCAAAAATGGCCAAGTGGAACTGTGTTAAACTAACAGCTCCTGCACAGCAGGGGGAACCATGAAGAGAGTGAAAAGGCAGCCTGTGGAATGGGAGAAAATATTTGGAGACTATGTCTGACAAGGGATTGATTTCCAGAATACATAAGGAACGCCTGCAGCTCAATAGCAAGAAAACTGGAGACATGAAAAATGGACCAAAGACTTGAATAGACATGTCTCCAAAGAAGACGTACAAATATCCAGCAGGTGTATGGAAATGTGCTTAACATACTAACCATCAGGGAAAGGCAAACGAAAACCACAATGAGATACCATCTCCCACCTGACAGGACCACTGTTACCAGAAAGCCCAAAGATAGCACGTGCTGGGGAGGGTGTGGGGAACCTGGAACTCACGCGCACTATTGGGGGGGATGCAAAATGCCACAACCGTTACAGAAAACTGGAGGCCTCAAAACATGAAAAACAATCCACATATGATCTAGAAGTTCCACTTACGGGTCTTGATTCAAAAGAATCGAAGTGGGTATTTTGAAAAGAGACCTGTACTCTTAGTGTTCCTTGCGGCACTGTTCACAATAGCCAAGTGAACAGATAAAGAAAATGAGGTGTATACCTGCAGTAGGATGCTGTGCAGCCTGAAGGAGGAAATCCTGCCACTTGTGACAGTGTGGGTGACCATGAAGGAGATTATGCAAAGTGAAATAGCCAGACACAGAAAGAAACTGCATGATTCCACTGAGATGTGACATCCAGCGTAGACTCACGGAAGTAAAGGGTGGAACGGTGGTCATCGGGATTGGGGGAGAGGGAAATGGGGAGCTACTTAATCAATGGGATGAAATTGCGTTAAGCAAGATGAGAATGCTCTAGAGATACGCCGTACAGCATGGTACCTGCAGTCAACAATAATGTAGACTTAGAAATGTGTTAAGTGGTGGCTCTCGTGTTAACTGTTCTTACCACAATAAAACGAGCACATAGACCTTGGCTCTCGTTCAAGGCATCCTCCCGAGGTGAGGCAGCGGCTCTTGTAAGTGGCACCACTGGCCTTGCTGGACTGTGGCCTAAGCCCTTCCGTGCCTCCCCATTTCGTTTTGGGTGAATCCCAAAAAAACCAGGTCCCATCTGGCTTCACTTCCTGCCACCTGGTGCTAGCGCCCTGGCCTCTCCATTGTCGAGGACTCATTGCCATCGGCCTTTGTACAGGGCCAGTGCGTGTGGCTCTTGATGCTAGTGGCACCCCTGGCGTTGTGCAGTTCCTGGTGTGTGCCACACAGTAGACCTTGTGTTGAGGACCAGCCATGGCCTTTTCTGTCGTCTAAGAACTTGCAGATGTTTGTCACTTTGCTTTACTTTTTTTCTTTGTACTCACAAAAGTAATGGTCTGGCAATTTTTAAAAAGGTGGGGGAGCAAACAGTACAGGAATGAAAGAGCAGGCCGTTTTCCTTCGTACTTAGGAAACGTGCATCCCCAGCAGCTGTCACAACACCGGAGGCTGCTTCTCCCTTCATCTTGCCTAGCCCCTGCCTGGGTCCTGCCGAGCTTCCCCCGAACTCACACAGAAGCTCAGATGGCCAGCTCGGGCAGGGTGGGTGGCCCTCCGGGCTTTGGCCAGGTTGCCACGACTGGAAGGAAGAAGTGGTATCTCTGAAGTTAGCTTCTCCTCAGGGTGGTCGGCTTCTCTGCCCAGAAGGCTGGGTAGTAGAACCTCTGGGTTCTTCTGTAGAGTGGAGACCCGCCCTTGGGCCCTCAAACTCGACACTGGGCGAAGTGCAGCATGTTGCTTGTGTGTAGCATTTCCACTGCACCCACTGTCCCCTTCACCCTGTTTCCCTGTGAGACTGGTGCAGCAGAGCCTGCGTCCCTCCTCCAGCTGGGGAGGCAGAGGTGCAGAAGCATCAGGTGACCTCCTGAGGGGTGTCTGCCTAGCCAGGGACGTCTCCATTCCCCACGGGCAGAGCCGCTGCCTGCCTCGCAGCCCATGGGGCTCTGCTGGCGTGAACGTGGCCTTGTAGGGTGGCAGAGAGACAGCGAGCAACGGAGGCAGGGAGGAGCACAGGGTGTGCAGTTTGGTCATAAGCTCACGGCTTAGACGGAGTTATTAAGGAATTAGAAAGCAATGCTTACTGCTGTATTGTATTTGAGTGATGTTCTTCTGGTTCTTCTAAAACCTAAACATGGGGTAAAAATGACTTACCTTCATGTTAGTCATGACATCTTATATTACGCTGTGATTATGTCTCTGTTTTATTTTAACTGTAGCATCGGTGTGTGGCTATTTTTAAAGACAAACAGAACAAGCCTACTGGTTTTGCCCTGGGAAGTATCGAGGGGAGAGTTGCTATTCACTATATCAACCCCCCAAACCCGTAAGTGTGACTCTGTCAGCTTGCAGATTTCACCTGACTTTTTTATTAACAAAGGAAGACTTACATGAACCTTTGTTTTTCAGTGCCAAAGATAACTTCACCTTTAAATGTCATCGATCTAATGGAACCAACACTTCAGCTCCTCAAGACATCTATGCGGTACGTTTTTAGACACTTTAACTATGGTGATACATCTGGAAACCAGACCTGGAGGTGGCTGAGGAATTGTGGGATCAGAAAAAACTTATCATTGAAGAGCTTGTGTGTGTTCATATCTGGAAATAAGTGGCTTATGCTGTAGGCTTCAGGTTTCTGTGGGTTTTTGTTGTTGTTGTTGTTGCTGTTTTTGAGACAGAGTCTCACTCTGTCGCCCAGGCTGGAGTGCAGTGGCATGATATCATCTCACTGCAACCTCCACCTCCTGGGTTCAAGCGATTCTCCTGCCTCAGCCTCCCAAGTAGCTGGGACTACAGGCGCCCAGCTAATTTTTGTATTTTTAGTAGAGACGGGGTTTCACCATATTGGCCAGGCTGATCTCGAACTCCTGACCTTGTGATTCGCCCGCCTCGGCCTCCCTAAGTGCTGGAATTACAGGCGTGAGCCACCGCACCCGGCCTTGTTTTCTGTGTTAATGTGCCCCCTGACTAGCAGCATTGTGTATTTGTTTCTGAACGCAAGCTTAGGATGTTTTGCCGGAGTCTTCTCCCTCCCTTAGGAGTGCTGGTAGACAGCTCACACACACAGCTCAGACTGAGAAATCTGTTTGCTCAAAAGAAACGTTTTCCTGAGGTCTGCTCCTTGTTTCTTGCTGTCCACATGCTCACTTTCTCTGGTGGCAGGCCTTAACAGGAGGCAAGATTGGGTTCTGGGCTGGCATTTGATGGAGGAAGTCTGGATAGTTTCTTTTGCGATCAGCGGGCAGCAGCTCGAAGGAAATGTACCTGTGCGCTTTGTTTCCTAACTCAAGCAGGAAGTGTGCGTGGGTGGAACCTTCTCCGCGCCCCTCTGCCTGGCTTCTCATTGTGCATGTCAATCCTTGCAGGTAAATGGAATCGCGTTCCATCCTGTTCATGGCACCCTTGCCACTGTGGGATCTGATGGTAGATTCAGCTTCTGGGACAAAGATGCCAGAACAAAACTAAAAACTTCAGAACAGTTAGATCAGCCCATTTCAGCTTGCTGTTTCAATCACAATGGAAACATATTTGCGTACGCTTCCAGCTACGACTGGTCGAAGGTGAGAACTCCCTGGCGCTCCAAGGTAGTAGAGCCAGGCTCTGGGTTCAGAAGGCCTACGCCTGAGTTGTGACTCTTCTCAGGACTCACGTGTCCTTGGGCAGGTCACCCCCCCCCGTAAGGGGAAATTGCAGGACTTCCTCAAATGGTTGTGGGAATTCAGTACAGCCTTTGGCCAGAACCCAGCACACAGGAAGCCTCAGCCACTGTGAGCCATTGTGGGCTGCTCTGGTCCTGGGCACAGAAGCACAGGCAGGCCGGCGGCTGCACTTTATGAAGGGGGTGGCAGGGCGGGTCATGGAACTTTCACCTGGGTGGTGGTGGTTGGTTGGTTAGCTGGGTGGTTTGCGCAGGGGGAGTTAGGAGCTGGCAGGAGCGGGGCTGCAATTCTGAGGCCGTTGGGAGTGATGGTGAAATGTGTAGACTCGGGTGCTCAGTGCCCAGCCCCGTGGGAAGTGTGTTGGCTTTCAGCCAGCCTGCGTGTTTCTCCACCGCTCAGCTCTTCTGGAGAGGTTGTCATCATTGTATTTGTGGTTTTCATCATTCTCCTCGCACCCCACTCTGCCGTTTGCTCCACAGCAGCCTTCTAGACTTTTCCCTACCCTGCCCTGGCTTCCGATGGGGAGGTCGCCTGCTTCACACAGGAGGGGCTTCTAGTGGCCTGCAGTGTCTTTCCCGCTCACCTCATGTCCACCTGTGCTGACCCCACCTCCTTCCACCCTCACGGCTCTTTTCTGGGCCTTCTCCCACTGTCTTCTGTCCCCGTTCACCAGCTCCTCCCTTCTGTCTAAGCACAGAAGCCTCAAGGAGCCGTTTCCCTGTATGGTGAGGCTATCGTGAGAGTGGTGTCAGCACCTACCCTCTTGGTTCCCTGTGCTCGGTCCCCTCCTCAGTCCACTGCCAGGTACTTTCTGGCCTCTTAGAGCTGTACTCAGAGTCCCCATGGCCACGTCCTCCTCGTCCAGTCCAGAAGCTTCCTTTCTATCTGTGCCAGGCACTCACCTGTCCCTTCCTCTTCCACACAGCTCTCCTCACTACTGCTTGGTCACATCCTGGTTTATTCTGCTTCGGGCTGTGGTTTCCATCCTCCTGCCAGCTCCTATCTCTTGGCCCCTCTTGCCTTGCTGACCTCTCGCCATCTCAGCCTGGGGGGCCACCACAGGGCTCTAACCAGTGCTTTGCATTCCCAAGACACCTGCTGCCACACAAGCCAGTGACTGGAGACGTCCCTTGGTTCCGGCCCTGCCCACTCCACCTTTAGTATTTCCCAGTCTCAGGAGTATGGTTGCACCTTAGTCTCCCTGAGGCCCTGAACATAGACACAGAAGTCCAGCTGATTGCCTTCCATCCCTCTGATCCTCCAGGCCTGCTGCTGCTTCTGTGTTTCCCTGTTTGAGGGTTTGCTGTGTGAGCCATGCAGCTGCATTTTTTTTTAAAGCAACTTTATTGAGGTACAGTTGAAATGCAGTCATTGTTTATAAAGTGTACAGTTTGATCACTTTCAACATCTGTAAATACCCATGAAACTATCACCACAGTTATCTCCCCGAAAGGTTTTTGTGTGTATTCCTGTAATCTTCCCGTATGCACACACAAAACCATGGATCTGTGTTCTGGCATTATGGACTAGTCTGAATATTCTAGAATTTTCTATAAGTGGAGCCCCACACTACATTTTCTCCTTGCCCCAGCTTCTTTCCCTCAGCATAAGGATTTTGAAATTCACCCGTGCTGTTGAGTGAATCGCTCATCCGTTACTTTTCAGTGCTGCATAGTATTCCCAGGTAGGGTGTGAATGGATTTGTTTATCCATTCACCTGTGTAAGCCATGCACTCAGTTTTGTGACAAGAGTGTACCTTTTTGGTTCTGCCTGGCTGAGGTTGGACAGGCTGTGGCATGCTTGGAGCCCAAGGCCTCAACTCCCACATTGGGCTCTTGACTGAATCTTCTCTTTGCATCCTCATCCCAGCAGCTACGTCAAAATTCTGCATTTTAACTTAAATGACACGCGGGACTCTATACATTATAAGCGTTAAAAAAGTAGTAATAAATTGAAAGCAGTGAGAAAAGTAATTGCTTTGAGTGCTGTTTAAAAATTGAAGTAATCTAATTCATTTAAGCAATTAATGTCAGCTTATTGTGGGGGTTACATAAATTAGAATCTCTTTAGTTTAAAAGAGAAATTTGCTTCAGGGGTTTTTCATTGCTCTTAGTTCAAGGACAGTTATCTCTAGTGCAAAGTCATGATCACATATGATTGATGTTATTAGCTTGCTGCTTGAGTAACTGTTCAGAAAAACTACACTTTGTTTATTATGAGAACTAGTGGTCACTGTTGAGCAAACCTTCTAGAGCTTTCTTGGCGTGCCTGTTGGGAAGAGAATAAAAACGTGTCATCACAGTACAGGTGACAGAGTGCACCCGGCGCCATGCCCCACCTCCCTCTTCCAAGTCTTTGGCCCACCTGTGGCTCCTGCCTGCTGTCTCTCTTCCGGATCATCTGCCTGGCCCACCCCACTCGCCTCTTCCTAAAACTGAAATGTGATCACATCACTGAACTGCCTACGGCCTCCTTTTTCCTGGGGAATAACATTCAAAGGCCTCCCTCTGCCGTTCACTGCCCTGTAGTCTGGCGTCATCCTGAATTCAGGGGTCTTTCGATGCTGTATCGCCCTGCATCCCCTCCAGTGTGGGCGTGGGCAGACGTGCACACCTCCGCACACGCCTCTGGATCGCTCACCACCATGCATGCCTCTGCTGCTCTGTGTCTGTCGCTCCTTCTGTGGGGGGCGGGGTGTCCTCCTTCATCCCCATGATACCTCGCAGGTCAGATGTCCTCCTTTCCGTGAAACATCCTCAGGTCAGAGCTAATGCTGACCAAGGGGCCCAAGGCAGTTATCTTGGCGTTCAAGTCCTGGGGTGTTAAAAGGGGGCTCAGTGTCGAAAACACGAACCCGTGAAGATTCTCTCAGCAGGACATGGATGACACACTGGTACCAACACGTCCTTAGGCCTTTCTCTGAGGACTGAAGTTTTGCTTCACATTTGACTTTATCTTTGTTGTTTTATTTCTCTGAGAGATTATGCTTCCAGTATTGTAGCACAGGACTTCACCTAGAAAAAGCACCTACAAACGCTTTCTGTTGAATAATAAGATCATTGGTGTTTTTTGTTCTCTTTAGGGACATGAATTTTATAATCCCCAGAAAAAAAATTACATTTTCCTGCGTAATGCAGCCGAAGAGCTAAAGCCCCGGAATAAGAAGTAGTGGCTGGAGACTCTGGCCCGGCCAGAGTTGTTCTCTCCGCTCTGCCTCATCTCTATACGAATTTGGGTCCCAGTCTTGTTGGGTTGTCAGCCATGGACATGGATTTCAACCCCCGGAGAAAACGATGTCATTGTTGAGCAGCCGAGAGCCCAGGCGTCCGCGGCGACTTGCCGTCTCTCCATTCCACTGCCTGTTGCAGAGTTTTTCTGTACCTCTAAGGGGGTTGAGGTTACTGTAGATGTTAGATTGCGGGCACCGCCAGGGATTTGGCAGTGCTTCAAGTGTATGTGTTAGAGAATATTGGCGAAGCGTCTGGGAGCCCCGTGCTGTGTTTTGTAATAAAGTCTTTTGCAGATTGCTTTCCCAGCTTCCTTTGTCCTTTTCTCCCCTTTCCCACCCTGTAACCTCAGGAACGTGCGTCCTGCCCGGCGTCAGCGTGGGGTTTTGAGTTGAGATTTCAGACAACCTTCAGGAAACACAGCAGCCTTAGGGGAAAGGGGTTCCCCGGCTGTGCTCACTTCTGCCACGCGGAACGGCAGCCTCTGTGAGCCCTGGTGGGAAGAGTTTGAATGTGTTTTTCCTTGCTTCCCTCATTCCCATCTTCAGCATCCCCAGTGCTTTCTGGCCCTGCTGCTCAGATTTCCGAGTGACTCAAATGGGGACCGTTACTTGTGCTGGGTGACAGGCCATTTGTGGGTGACACTTGTGTGGTGTTCAAGTTAGAACCCAGGTCCCCTGCATGGGAATTGCCCTGAACTCATACCCTCGGTAGTGGTTATTTGGCTGTTGCTTTTGTATATTGTGTAATTTACAATTCCTGGTTGGTAAGTATTCAGAGTGAGATTCAGCTTACCGTGTGACTTTTGGGTCTCTCACTGTATTTTTCACCTGTGATCTCAAATGCTTCTTAGGCCTTCCTGTTTGGACTAATGTGTGAAGTCTGACTTGCTGAGTGTGAAATTCTAGTATTGATAATGTTGTAAGATGCGTTTGCCTACTCATAAAAAACAATGAAAATAAAATTTTCTACTGGAAGAGACCATCTGCACTCTGGTTTAAATTCTTTGGTAGGTCACAAATGAATTCAGACCCACTCACTCTGCAGCCCTATTTTTTAGCCTAAAAAACTTACTTTTTAGAGATAAAAAGGCAGGTGCACTAGAAAAATACCTGAATTTTCAGGTTAACCGTTTCCAGCTCATTTTTCTCTTCACTTTATGAATCAGGCCTGTGGTCTTATCAACGTGGGGAAGATCTAGCTAGCAAGTCTAAGACTGATGTGAGGGGAGATTGAAGCTTGATTATCTCAGCAGCCAACTTTCATACGAGGGGAGTAGACTTGTCAGCTTTAGCTTAGCCAGAGTTTCATTGTTTTTACCAGCCCTAGTGACAGGCTAGGGTGGAAACTGAGTCTCAATCGCAGGCCTTTTAGAGTATGCTTTCCCAGGATGGGACCTTGCCACCTCCCCAAGGGGACAGTTTTTGTGATTGGCAAATATAAAATATTTGCCTAAGTCCAAGATTGGACTTGGGCTGTCAGAACCTGGGGGTCAGGGAGCTCTTTGCTGCCACCAGGATGTGAGCCCTGGATGAGGCCAAGACTCATTTCTCTGCTGCCCAGGACCTAAAGCTTCCGCACACTGCATGTTTGCTAATGAGGATCTAGGAAATATTCACTGAGATCATTAAGCTTCTTAAAATATTTGTTTTCACGTTTCCTCAAATGCATATGAAGACTTAGAGGAACTCTTCATCTTCAACTTCAGCATCTCTACAGGCACCTGTAAGTTGCATGCAGTAGGTGCTCATTAAGTATTCATAAGTTTGATGGCATCTTCTAGTTCAAAGATATACTAGTGTAATCTTTGTTTTAATAAATGTCAGGTCATCCTGCCATTAAATATTTACTGCACACCCTGTTAGAGCTGCTTTCATTGAAAGTGAGGTATCTAAACCTCATGGAGAAGACAAATTGTGTTCTTTCACTTAGTTTTTTCCAACATATGAAAATTTTAAAACATACAAAACAGTGGAAAGGGTTTTGGCAGTGAACACACACCTGCCATCTGCCTGCCACC
>NW_012114666.1:1445157-1446816 GCF_000951035.1 Colobus angolensis palliatus | reverse complement strand
GTATGCATGTAAGCCTGCCTGTGAAAACCCTCTCAGTCAAAGGGGCCAACTGAACCCACCTGCCTCACCCCATTTTTGGGTTAGCTTCATGCCAGAAGATCCTCTGGTAGAGGCAGAACAAAGGATGCTGCAAGTGCTTGGCCTGCTGGCAGTGAGCTCACTGGCTTTCACCAGAAAATAACTACCAAGAGAAAGTAAACAGCAAGGGCCAGGCGCGGTGGCTCACGCCTGGAATCTCAACACGTGGGGAGGCCAAGGCGGGAGGATCACTTCGAGGCCAGGAGTTCCAGACCAGCCTGGGCAACAAAGCAAGACCCTGTCTCAAAAAAATTTATTTGAGTCATGTTGGAAATTTTTGTTTTTCTCATTCAACCAAAATTTTAGTCTCTTGAAGGAGAGACTCTAAAACATGAACTAAACACATTCTTGAACACACAGGAGCACCTAAGCCAGCCTTTTCCAGATTCACTCATGACCCCTTCGTAGGTTGTGAAATGAATGTAGTTGTCACAATGAGCATTTCTTTTAGTGGAGCCACAAAAAATTACAGAATATATGTATGTATTACCTATTTTAATATCCTGGGGTGTGATTTTTCTCTGTTCCTGTCACTTTTTATATGGTTTAGGCTGAGTTCT
Source organism: Colobus angolensis palliatus (assembly GCF_000951035.1). Classification (NCBI taxonomy): domain Eukaryota; kingdom Metazoa; phylum Chordata; class Mammalia; order Primates; family Cercopithecidae; genus Colobus; species Colobus angolensis. The sequence continues at coordinate 1,446,178 of NW_012114666.1, read as the reverse complement.
TAGCTTCGGTGACTTCAAGTACTAGCCATAACTGCACTTGAGGTCTCTTGAAATAACCAATAACATTGCAGTTGACATGGGGCTGGGTGCGGTGGCTCATGCCTGTAATCCCAGCGCTTTGGGAGGCTGAGGCAGGCGGGCCACTTGAGGCCAGGCGTTCCAGACCAGCCTGGCCAGCAAGTCAAAACCCAGCTCTACTAAAAATAGAAAAACTCGCTGGGCATGGTGGCACATGCCTGTAATCCCGGCTGCTGGGGAGGCTGAGGCATGAGAATTGCCTGAGTGCTTGAGCCTGGGAGGTGGAGGTTGCAGTGAGCCTAGATCACGACAGAGCCTGTCTCAAAATACAAACGTGCTTAGAATTGGACTGCCCACCTTCAGTTCCAACTCTGTCACCAACTTTGCTAGCATGTGATTTACCCTTTGTTTAAGCATGTGATTTAAACCTCTGAGCCTCAGTGACCTCATCTGCAAAATGGGAGACATTAAAAGTAGCTATCAGAATAGTTGTGTGAGTAGTCAGTTAAAGCGTAAAAGTGACCCCGTGGCTGGCCTGTGAAGTAGAGTTTAAATGTAGCTGCTACTGTAAGTGCCAGTGAGGATGACGTCCATGAGAAGTCTCCTGCTCAGTGGTGCAGTGCTGTCGGTGTACAGGCGGGACAAAAAGGTCCAGAGACCAAGCTGACTGGAGATATCCAGCTTGTCTCTTAAGGTTCTTTCCCCGGGAGCCGGGTGTTGTGCTTAGGTCTGGCCAGCAGATGGCGCGAATGGCCCCAGTGCCAACATTGGAGCATTTGCTCTGTGTTCAATTTCACAGACTTTAGTTCGTGTTGGCCACCCCCTCCATTTGCTGTTGCTAAACGTTATTTTTTTTTTTTTTTTTTTAATTTGAGACGGAGTCTCGCTCTGTCACCCAGACTGGAGTGCGGTGGCGCGATCTCAGCTCACTGCAAGCTCCGCCTCCCTGGTTTACGCCATTCTCCTGCCTCAGCCTCTCCCAGGAGCTGGGACTACAGGCGCC